>NW_027262051.1:0-10000 GCF_902827115.2 Pseudochaenichthys georgianus | reverse complement strand
GTGAAGGACTCTCAGAGAGGTGGAGGAGAGTCCTCTCCAGTCAGACTGAGAGGCTGATAGCTTCAGCTCAGTGAGGTGAAGGACTCTCAGAGAGGTGGAGGAGAGTCCTCTCCAGTCAGGCTGAGAGGCTGATAGCTTCAGCTCAGTGAGGTGAAGGACTCTCAGAGAGGTGGAGGAGAGTCCTCTCCAGTCAGGCTGAGAGGCTGATAGCTTCAGCTCAGTGAGGTGAAGGACTCTCAGAGAGGTGGAGGAGAGTCCTCTCCAGTCAGGCTGAGAGGCTGATAGCTTCAGCTCAGTGAGGTGAAGGACTCTCAGAGAGGTGGAGGAGAGTCCTCTCCAGTCAGGCTGAGAGGCTGATAGCTTCAGCTCAGTGAGGTGAAGGACTCTCAGAGAGGTGGAGGAGAGTCCTCTCCAGTCAGACTGAGGCTGATAGCTTCAGCTCAGTGAGGTGAAGGACTCTCAGAGAGGTGGAGGAGAGTCCTCTCCAGTCAGACTGAGGCTGATAGCTTCAGCTCAGTGAGGTGAAGGACTCTCAGAGAGGTGGAGGAGAGTCCTCTCCAGTCAGGCTGAGAGGCTGATAGCTTCAGCTCAGTGAGGTGAAGGACTCTCAGAGAGGTGGAGGAGAGTCCTCTCCAGTCAGACTGAGGCTGATAGCTTCAGCTCAGTGAGGTGAAGGACTCTCAGAGAGGTGGAGGAGAGTCCTCTCCAGTCAGACTGAGGCTGATAGCTTCAGCTCAGTGAGGTGAAGGACTCTCAGAGAGGTGGAGGAGAGTCCTCTCCAGTCAGGCTGAGAGGCTGATAGCTTCAGCTCAGTGAGGTGAAGGACTCTCAGAGAGGTGGAGGAGAGTCCTCTCCAGTCAGACTGAGGCTGATAGCTTCAGCTCAGTGAGGTGAAGGACTCTCAGAGAGGTGGAGGAGAGTCCTCTCCAGTCAGGCTGAGAGGCTGATAGCTTCAGCTCAGTGAGGTGAAGGACTCTCAGAGAGGTGGAGGAGAGTCCTCTCCAGTCAGGCTGAGAGGCTGATAGCTTCAGCTCAGTGAGGTGAAGGACTCTCAGAGAGGTGGAGGAGAGTCCTCTCCAGTCAGGCTGAGAGGCTGATAGCTTCAGCTCAGTGAGGTGAAGGACTCTGAGTGTTAGTTCACTTTAGTCTAAGTTACCTCAGTGGGTCTCAAACGGTTTGATCACGATGTAAACACATATTTCCAAGGCACTCCTTTATAATGATTGGGATAAAACAGGTTTGAAATCATTCCAATGTAAACTATAGGACAGTAAACCAGACATATCGTTTAAACTGGAGATACAAAAATATGCATAAATAAAATAGTAAAATAAGATCTGAATGAACAACAAACATAAAATACGTTCCATGTATTTGTTGTTGCTATGGGTTACTGGTTATGCTCACACACTGATTTGATTATTAAAATGTAAACCGATCTTCTTCATCTGGGTGTTTAGAGTTGATCTAGTGATCTAGTCTCTAGTCATTCTGCGTGTGCACCAGATTGGAGCATTTTGCTTCAAAATGTTCAAACCTTTCTTCCCGGTACGCCTGAGAGGCAGGTGCTGGTTTGTCTCAACAACAACTGTTTTTAAAAGTTGGACTGTTGCACTTCAGTGGTTCAGGTCACAGTCACAGAGCAGTGAATATAAACTGATTCATGTGAATATTACTTTAAACTAACCTGTGGAAAAGTTTCTCGAATAAATGTAATTTTTTTTGGTGGAAGAAGCAAGTATCATTTTGTTACCCTGCCCCTCAAAGAATCGGAATCGAAAAGTAGAATCGGAATCGTGGAAATTCAAACGATACCCAACCCTACCTGTAGTTCACTCAGCGGTTTCACACAGAAAAATGTGTAACTTCGCAGTTTTACGACACACTTTTATTTTTTTGACTTGCAAAATGTTCTTTTAAATTGACAAACATCATATGTGTCATTCGTGGCACAATTCAAACGGGATCGAAAGATAACTTTTCTCTCTCCATTGACTTCAATGTATAATTTTCCCCTTCCGGGTCCCATGGAGGCTTCCGGAAGGGGAGGGACTTCGCCTCTCTATTGTTGAAACGTGCGTATTATACCCCCACAGAAACACTATTAAAGTACTAACACTACACTGTATTAATACTCTGTTACAGTAAAGGTACTAACACTACACTGTATTAACACTCTGTTACAGTGAAAGTACTAACACTACACTGTATTAATACTCTGTTACAGTAAAGGTACTAACACTACACTGTATTAATACTCTGTCACAGTAAAAGTACTAACACTACACTGTATTAATACTCTGTTACAGTAAAAGTACTAACACTACACTGTATTAATACTCTGTTACTGTAAAAGTACTAACACTACACTGTATTAATACTCTGTCACAGTGAAAGTACTAACACTACACTGTATTAATACTCTGTTACAGTAAAAGTACTAACACTACACTGTATTAATACTCTGTTACAGTAAAAGTACTAACACTACACTGTATTAATACTCTGTTACTGTAAAAGTACTAACACTACACTGTATTAATACTCTGTTACAGTAAAAGTACTAACACTACACTGTATTAATACTCTGTTACAGTAAAAGTACTAACACTATACTGTATTAATACTCTGTTACAGTAAAAGTACTAACACTATACTGTATTAATACTCTGTTACAGTAAAAGTACCAACACTACACTGTATTAATACTCTGTTACAGTACAAGTACTAACACTACACTGTATTAATACTATATTACAGCGAAAGTACTAACACTACCCTGTATTAATACTCTGTTACAGTAAAAGTACTAACACTACACTGTATTAATACTCTGTTACAGTAAAAGTACAAACACTACACTGTATTAATACTCTGTTACAGCGAAAGTACTAACACTACACTGTATTAATACTCTGTTACAGTAAAAGTACTAACACTATACTGTATTAATACTCTGTTACAGTACAAGTACAAACACTACACTGTATTAATACTATGTCACAGTAAAAGTACTAACACTACACTGTATTAATACTCTGTTACAGTAAAAGTACTAACACTATACTGTATTAATACTCTGTTACAGTAAAAGTACCAACACTGTATTAATACTCTGTTACAGTAAAAGTACCAACACTACACTGTATTAATACTCTGTTACAGTACAAGTACAAACACTACACTGTATTAATACTATATTACAGCGAAAGTACTAACACTACCCTGTATTAATACTCTGTTACAGTAAAAGTACTAACACTACACTGTATTAATACTCTGTTACAGTAAAAGTACAAACACTACACTGTATTAATACTATATTACAGCGAAAGTACTAACACTACACTGTATTAATACTCTGTTACAGTAAAAGTACTAACACTACACTGTATTAATACTCTGTTACAGTAAAAGTACTAACACTACACTGTATTAATACTCTGTTACAGTAAAAGTACTAACACTATACTGTATTAATACTCTGTTACAGTACAAGTACAAACACTACACTGTATTAATACTATGTCACAGTAAAAGTACTAACACTACACTGTATTAATACTCTGTTACAGTAAAAGTACTAACACTATACTGTATTAATACTCTGTTACAGTAAAAGTACCAACACTGTATTAATACTCTGTTACAGTAAAAGTACCAACACTACACTGTATTAATACTCTGTTACAGTAAAAGTACTAACACTACACTGTATTAATACTCTGTTACAGTAAAAGTACCAACACTACACTGTATTAATACTCTGTTACAGTACAAGTACAAACACTACACTGTATTAATACTATGTCACAGTAAAAGTACTAACACTACACTGTATTAATACTCTGTTACAGTAAAAGTACCAACACTGTATTAATACTCTGTTACAGTAAAAGTACCAACACTACACTGTATTAATACTCTGTTACAGTACAAGTACAAACACTACACTGTATTAATACTATATTACAGCGAAAGTACTAACACTACCCTGTATTAATACTCTGTTACAGTAAAAGTACTAACACTACACTGTATTAATACTCTGTTACAGTAAAAGTACAAACACTACACTGTATTAATACTATATTACAGCGAAAGTACTAACACTACACTGTATTAATACTCTGTTACAGTAAAAGTACTAACACTACACTGTATTAATACTATGTTACAGCGAAAGTACTAACACTACCCTGTATTAATACTCTGTTACAGTAAAAGTACTAACACTACACTGTATTAATACTCTGTCACAGTAAAAGTACTAACACTACACTGTATTAATACTCTGTTACAGTAAAAGTACTAACACTACACTGTATTAATACTCTGTCACAGTAAAAGTACTAACACTACACTGTATTAATACTCTGTTACAGTACAAGTACAAACACTACACTGTATTAATACTATATTACAGCGAAAGTACTAACACTACCCTGTATTAATACTCTGTTACAGTAAAAGTACTAACACTACACTGTATTAATACTCTGTCACAGTAAAAGTACTAACACTACACTGTATTAATACTCTGTTACAGTAAAAGTACTAACACTACACTGTATTAATACTCTGTTACAGTAAAAGTACTAACACTACACTGTATTAATACTATATTACAGCGAAAGTACTAACACTACACTGTATTAATACTATATTACAGTAAAAGTACTAACACTACACTGTATTAATACTCTGTCACAGTAAAAGTACAAACACTACACTGTATTAATACTCTGTTACAGTAAAAGTACTAACACTACACTGTATTAATACTCTGTCACAGTAAAAGTACTAACACTACACTGTATTAATACTATATTACAGCGAAAGTACTAACACTACACTGTATTAATACTCTGTCACAGTAAAAGTACTAACACTACACTGTATTAATACTATATTACAGTAAAAGTACTAACACTACACTGTTTTCATACTCTGTTACAGTAAAAGTACTAACACTACACTGTATTAATACTATATTACAGTAAAAGTACTAACACTACACTGTATTAATACTCTGTCACAGTAAAAGTACTAACACTACACTGTATTAATACTATATTACAGTAAAAGTACTAACACTACACTGTTTTCATACTCTGTTACAGTAGAAGTACTAACACTACACTGTATTAATACTCTGTTACAGTAAAAGTACTAACACTACACTGTATTAATACTCTGTTACAGTAAAAGTACCAACACTGTATTAATACTATATTACAGCGAAAGTACTAACACTACACTGTATTAATACTATATTACAGTAAAAGTACTAACACTACACTGTATTAATACTCTGTTACAGTAAAAGTACTAACACTACACTGTATTAATACTCTGTCACAGTAAAAGTACTAACACTACACTGTATTAATACTATATTACAGCGAAAGTACTAACACTACACTGTATTAATACTCTGTCACAGTAAAAGTACTAACACTACACTGTATTAATACTCTGTTACAGTAAAAGTACCAACACTATACTGTATTAATACTCTGTTACAGTAAAAGTACCAACACTGTATTAATACTATATTACAGCGAAAGTACTAACACTACACTGTATTAATACTCTGTTACAGTAAAAGTACAAACACTACACTGTATTAATACTCTGTTACAGTAAAAGTACAAACACTACACTGTATTAATACTCTGTTACAGTAAAAGTACTAACACTACACTGTATTAATACTCTGTCACAGTAAAAGTACTAACACTACACTGTATTAATACTCTGTCACAGTAAAAGTACCAACACTACACTGTATTAATACTCTGTTACAGTAAAAGTACTAACACTACACTGTATTAATACTCTGTCACAGTAAAAGTACTAACACTACACTGTATTAATACTCTGTCACAGTAAAAGTACAAACACTACACTGTATTAATACTCTGTTACAGTAAAAGTACAAACACTGCATTAATACTATATTACAGCGAAAGTACTAACACTACACTGTATTAATACTCTGTTACAGTAAAAGTACAAACACTGTATTAATACTATATTACAGCGAAAGTACTAACACTACACTGTATTAATACTCTCTCACAGTAAAAGTACTAACACTACACTGTATTAATACTCTGTCACAGTAAAAGTACTAACACTACACTGTATTAATACTCTGTTACAGTAAAAGTACAAACACTGTATTAATACTATATTACAGCGAAAGTACTAACACTACACTGGATTAATACTCTGTTACAGTAAAAGTACAAACACTACACTGTATTAATACTCTGTTACAGTAAAAGTACAAACACTGTATTAATACTCTGTCACAGTAAAAGTACTAACACTACACTGTATTAATACTATATTACAGCGAAAGTACTAACACTACACTGTTTTCATACTCTGTTACAGTAAAAGTACCAACACTACACTGTATTAATACTCTGTTACAGTAAAAGTACAAACACTACACTGTATTAATACTCTGTTACAGTAAAAGTACCAACACTGTATTAATACTATATTACAGCGAAAGTACCAACACTACACTGTATTAATACTCTGTTACAGTAAAAGTACCAACACTGTATTAATACTATATTACAGTAAAAGTACTAACACTACACTGTATTAATACTATATTACAGCGAAAGTACTAACACTACACTGTATTAATACTCTGTCACAGTAAAAGTACTAACACTACACTGTATTAATACTCTGTTACAGTAAAAGTACCAACACTGTATTAATACTATATTACAGTAAAAGTACTAACACTACACTGTATTAATACTCTGTTACAGTAAAAGTACAAACACTACACTGTATTAATACTCTGTTACAGTAAAAGTACCAACACTGTATTAATACTATATTACAGCGAAAGTACTAACACTACACTGTATTAATACTCTGTTACAGTAAAAGTACAAACACTACACTGTATTAATACTCTGTTACAGTAAAAGTACAAACACTACACTGTATTAATACTCTGTCACAGTAAAAGTACCAACACTGTATTAATACTATATTACAGCGAAAGTACTAACACTACACTGTATTAATACTCTGTTACAGTAAAAGTACCAACACTGTATTAATACTATATTACAGTAAAAGTACTAACACTACACTGTATTAATACTCTGTCACAGTAAAAGTACAAACACTACACTGTATTAATACTCTGTTACAGTAAAAGTACCAACACTGTATTAATACTATATTACAGTAAAAGTACTAACACTACACTGTATTAATACTCTGTTACAGTAAAAGTACCAACACTGTATTAATACTATATTACAGTAAAAGTACTAACACTACACTGTATTAATACTCTGTTACAGTAAAAGTACTAACACTACACTGTATTGATACTCTGTTACAGTAAAAGTACAAACACTACACTGTATTAATACTCTGTCACAGTACAAGTACAAACACTACACTGTATTAATACTCTGTTACAGTAAAAGTACAAACACTACACTGTATTAATACTCTGTTACAGTAAAAGTACAAACACTACACTGTATTAATACTCTGTCACAGTACAAGTACAAACACTACACTGTATTAATACTCTGTTACAGTAAAAGTACAAACACTACACTGTATTAATACTCCGTCACAGTAAAAGTACTAACACTACACTGTATTAATACTCTGTTACAGTAAAAGTAAAAACACTGTATTAATACTATATTACAGTAAAAGTACAAACACTGTATTAATACTATATTACAGCGAAAGTACTAACACTACACTGTATTAATACTCTGTCACAGTACAAGTACAAACACTACACTGTATTAATACTCTGTACAGTAAAAGTAAAAACACTGTATTAATACTATATTACAGTAAAAGTACAACACTGTATTAATACTATATTACAGCGAAAGTACTAACACTACACTGTATTAATACTCTGTCACAGTACAAGTACAAACACTACACTGTATTAATACTCTGTCACAGTAAAAGTACTAACACTACACTGTATTAATACTCTGTTACAGTAAAAGTACAAACACTACACTGTATTAATACTCTGTTACAGTAAAAGTACAAACACTACACTGTATTAATACTCTGTCACAGTACAAGTACAAACACTACACTGTATTAATACTCTGTCACAGTAAAAGTACTAACACTACACTGTATTAATACTCTGTTACAGTAAAAGTAAAAACACTGTATTAATACTATATTACAGCGAAAGTACTAACACTACACTGTATTAATACTCTGTCACAGTAAAAGTACTAACACTACACTGTATTAATACTATATTACAGCGAAAGTACTAACACTACACTGTATTAATACTCTGTCACAGTACAAGTACAAACACTACACTGTATTAATACTCTGTCACAGTAAAAGTACTAACACTACACTGTATTAATACTCTGTTACAGTAAAAGTAAAAACACTGTATTAATACTATATTACAGCAAAAGTACTAACACTACACTGTATTAATACTCTGTCACAGTAAAAGTACTAACACTACACTGTATTAATACTCTGTTACAGTAAAAGTACCAACACTACACTGTATTAATACTATATTACAGTAAAAGTACAAACACTACACTGTATTAATACTCTGTTACAGTGAAAGTACTAACACTACACTGTATTAATACTCTGTCACAGTAAAAGTACTAACACTACACTGTATTAATACTCTGTCACAGTAAAAGTACAAACACTACACTGTATTAATACTCTGTTACAGTAAAAGTACAAACACTACACTGTATTAATACTCTGTCACAGTAAAAGTACTAACACTACACTGTATTAATACTCTGTTACAGTAAAAGTACAAACACTGTATTAATACTATATTACAGCGAAAGTACTAACACTACACTGTATTAATACTCTGTCACAGTAAAAGTACTAACACTACACTGTATTAATACTATATTACAGCGAAAGTACTAACACTACACTGTATTAATACTCTCTCACAGTAAAAGTACTAACACTACACTGTATTAATACTCTGTTACAGTAAAAGTACAAACACTGTATTAATACTATATTACAGCGAAAGTACTAACACTACACTGTATTAATACTCTGTCACAGTAAAAGTACTAAACACTACAACTGTATTAATACTATATTACAGCGAAAGTACTAACACTACACTGTATTAATACTCTGTCACAGTAAAAGTACTAACACTACACTGTATTAATACTCTGTTACAGTAAGAAGTACAAACACTAAACGCTGTATTAATACTCTGTTACAGTAAAAGTACAAACACTGTATTAATACTCTGTCACAGTAAAAGTACAAACACTACACTGTATTAATACTCTGTTACAGTAAAAGTACAAACACTACACTGTATTAATACTGTGTCACAGTAAAAAGTACTAACACTACACTGTAGTAATACTATTGTCACGTAAAAGTACTAACACTACACTGTATTAATACTCTGTCACAGTAAAAGTACTAACACTACACTGTATAATACTTGTCACAGTAAAAAGTACTAACACTACACTGTATTAACTCTGTCACAGTAAAAGTACAAACACTACACTGTATTAATACTCTGTTACAGTAAAAGTAAACACTGTATTAATACTATATTACAGAAAGTACTAACACTACACTGTATTAATACTCTGTTACAGTAAAGTACAAACACTACACTGTATTAATACTCTGTTACAGTAAAAGTACAAACACTACACTGTATTAATACTCTGTCACAGTAAAAGTACCAACACTGTATTAATACTATATTACAGCGAAAGTACTAACACTACACTGTATTAATACTCTGTTACAGTAAAAGTACCAACACTGTATTAATACTATATTACAGTAAAAGTACTAACACTACACTGTATTAATACTCTGTCACAGTAAAAGTACAAACACTACACTGTATTAATACTCTGTTACAGTAAAAGTACCAACACTACACTGTATTAATACTATGTCACAGTAAAAGTAC
>NW_027262050.1:0-47338 GCF_902827115.2 Pseudochaenichthys georgianus | reverse complement strand
CAGCTGGACCATGTGCTGCTGCTGCTGCTGTTGTTGTTGTTGTGGTCCAAGGGAACGGAAACATCGTGCTAAGTCGTTCCCAAAACGTCACAGTATTTATTTTTCTGCAGTACCGTCAGAGCTCGAGACTAATATTGTCCCAGGGATGGTAGAAAATGTAGTCACATGTTGTTATAGTATCCAGCTGATTGTGTACATGACTCACTCTTCCACATTTGCTACGACAGTACACGCCTGTTCGCTTTCCAGCTTGAACAAGAAACTGTTTTTAATGAAAGTTGCTTTAGCTAAATGAAATGTTATGTTATGATGTTGCAGAAGGGCTCCTTGATATTGTATACATGTTACCTTTCTCTGGTTGCCATGACGAACTGCATTTCTTTGGACTGAAAAACAAGACATTTAAAGATGAGTCTCGTGAACTTTGAGAGACAGCTTTTACTGTTTTCAATTTTTAAAAACCAGATGTAAGTTGCAGCCCTATTTGTTAAACCAATGTCTGTGTATTTTGTTTTTTTCCAGTCTTGAGGGGGAGGAGCCAGAAGAGACACGGTGTGTTTCTGTTTCCTGTCTGGGAGGAAACAGCAAACGTCTGAGAAATGTGAAACTGACGAATCGGAGGAGCTGTCACTCAAAACAGGACCACACCCCCACCATCCCCATCAGCCAATCAGCACGCAGTCTGAAGGTAAACTTACACAACTTGATTTTCTTCCTTCAAAAGGAAAAAAGTCAATCAATCAATCAATGTTCTGGTGACCATCTTTCAACACACTGTTGTCTGTTTTAGGCCCCGGCCACACGAGGACGAAAACGGCTAAACGCATAGGATTAACGCAAACGCAATCGCAAACAAGCTTCCGTCCACACGCAATAATTATCTGGATAGTGTCTGCCCACACGAGACCGCTCCGTTTAGCTCCAACCGCTGGAGAAGCTGCAGTACATATGCAGTAGCCTGTAGGTGGCGCTGTAACTTCCTCCACAAAAGCAGCGAAGAAGCATGGTTGTCATGGTTGCCCTTCTGTTTATTCTCCGCGGTGGGGGCCGAGGGAACCGGGCAGAGTCTTTCGCCAGTCAGCGTGTATTAAAGTTGAAATCTTCCGGACAAAATGATAAAAGTGCCGGTCAAAGGTCTTCTTTGTTATTTATTGAGCTTTAAAACAAATGAATAACGACTCTATATAATATAATGATAAAATACACGGAGCCTCTCTTTTTCCTCCCTCTCTTCGGACAGCGCCAGTGTCTGTCTCATGCAGCAGCTCATCCAGTAATCAGTGACCCGGCCGACTGTAAAAATAAACATATTTATAACTAGTTTAGTTTGAGAGGTAATAAAATAGCTAAGGGTGATGATCTGACTTGAAGTGTGTGTTTTGCTGCAGCGGGAGGAGCTGCAGGTGAGCAGAGCTGCGTGTCTCCGTCCTGTCAGATTAGACTTCACTCGCGGGAGAAAGATAAATAATCTGAATTCAGGGTGCAGTTTACTTTGACGCAGGGTGAGCAGCAGAGGTGGGGAGAGGCGGGGCTATTGCCTCATCATTATCAGAAGATGATCGTATAGGGCGTACACACGGAGCCGTTGGACCCCTCAGAGAGTTGCGTATGACGTTCTATCCACCTTGGGACCCGTTATCGTTTCCTCAGTCGTTTAGTGCCGTATTCGGTCGTCCTCGTGTGGCCGAACGGTCTATATGACACTAAACAGTAACGCAAACGACCGTTTTCGTCCTCGTGGGGCCGCGGCCTTAACTGTCGTTCTGTTGTGTTTAACATGGTCCACCCTGCCCCCCCCCCGCCCCCCAATCTTACCTGCTATCATTTGTGTTGCTATTTGAAGCAAAGGAACAGGGTTGAACCCAAAGCTCAGCGAGAGGAACTCACAGAGAGTCTGTAGTCGGTAGGATAACGTCACTAATGATGTAACCGAGTCTTGGTATGAAAAGTGACTCATTGCTGTTACACAATCCTCCATGAAGCCCCTCGGAACTCCCCTTCAAACACCCAGCTGCAGCTGCGGGATTCAGCCCCGACATGTTTCACATTATATCATCTCGTGGAACATGCAAATAAAGCCAGATTCCAACCCACTCGGGCAGCAGGACGACTCTCGTTTAACACTTTCTGTAAGAAGAATTTAACAACCAGGAAAGAAAGGCTGTGTTTTTTTGTAAGTATATATTAAACCCTAAAGGTAATAACTTGAATAAAGAGAAACCAGGAAGGATTTGCAAAGACATCAAAGGTAAATGTCACTTTTCTGTTTTTACCTCCGAAGTTTTAATAGAGTATCGACTTTTTAAATGTGAAGGATATTGAGTTTTAAAACGTGCACGATGCTGCAGGCGAGCCCTCGTCACTGCAACTGGAAACCATTAGGATTACACAACCTGAAGTCAGAGGCTAATCAGAGCCAGACACTCTGTTGTATAAAACACAAAGAGGTCAGAGGTCACACACAGCTATCATTATGAAGTCAAAGGAGATATCTGCTTTATCTCACATGTTAAAGTGTCTAATGTGAACACGGAAAACACTACACATGTACGTGATAGGCTAAGGGGCGAGACATCTCTAAGCGGTTGACCAATCACAACAGAGCCAGCCAGCTAACCAATCAGAGCAGACTCTGGTAGGCTCTGGTTTCAGACAGAGGGTGAAAAGAGGTGCTGCAGCACAGGCAGTATGAGAACAATAAAGACATGTCCCAGTAGAGACACTACATACTGATATACACCTGAACATCAGCAGGAGAGGACTCTTTAAAGTAGAGACACTACATACTGATATACACCTGAACATCAGCGGGAGAGGACTCTTTAAAGTAGAGACACTACATACTGATATACACCTGAACATCAGCAGGAGAGGACTCTTTAAAGTAGAGACTACATACTGATATACACCTGAACATCAGCAGGAGAGGACTCTTTAAAGTAGAGACACTACATACTGATATACACCTGAACATCAGCAGGAGAGGACTCTTTAAAGTAGAGACACTACATACTGATATACACCTGAACATCAGCAGGAGAGGACTCTTTAAAGTAGAGACACTACATACTGATATACACCTGAACATCAGCGGGAGAGGACTCTTTAAAGTAGAGACACTACATACTGATATACACCTGAACATCAGCAGGAGAGGACTCTTTAAAGTAGAGACTACATACTGATATACACCTGAACATCAGCAGGAGAGGACTCTTTAAAGTAGAGACACTACATACTGATATACACCTGAACATCAGCAGGAGAGGACTCTTTAAAGTAGAGACACTACATACTGATATACACCTGAACATCAGCAGGAGAGGACTCTTTAAAGTAGAGACACTACATACTGATATACACCTGAACATCAGCAGGAGAGGACTCTTTAAAGTAGAGACACTACATACTGATATACACCTGAACATCAGCGGGAGAGGACTCTTTAAAGTAGAGACACTACATACTGATATACACCTGAACATCAGCAGGAGAGGACTCTTTAAAGTAGAGACTACATACTGATATACACCTGAACATCAGCAGGAGAGGACTCTTTAAAGTAGAGACACTACATACTGATATACACCTGAACATCAGCAGGAGAGGACTCTTTAAAGTAGAGACACTACATACTGATATACACCTGAACATCAGCAGGAGAGGACTCTTTAAAGTAGAGACACTACATACTGATATACACCTGAACATCAGCGGGAGAGGACTCTTTAAAGTAGAGACACTACATACTGATATACACCTGAACATCAGCAGGAGAGGACTCTTTAAAGTAGAGACTACATACTGATATACACCTGAACATCAGCAGGAGAGGACTCTTTAAAGTAGAGACACTACATACTGATATACACCTGAACATCAGCAGGAGAGGACTCTTTAAAGTAGAGACACTACATACTGATATACACCTGAACATCAGCAGGAGAGGACTCTTTAAAGTAGAGACACTACATACTGATATACACCTGAACATCAGCAGGAGAGGACTCTTTAAAGTAGAGACACTGCATACTGATATACACCTGAACATCAGCAGGAGAGGACTCTTTAAAGTAGAGACACTACATACTGATATACACCTGAACATCAGCAGGAGAGGACTCTTTAAAGTAGAGACACTACATACTGATATACACCTGAACATCAGCAGGAGAGGACTCTTTAAAGTAGAGACACTACATACTGATATACACCTGAACATCAGCAGGAGAGGACTCTTTAAAGTAGAGACACTACATACTGATATAGGAGAGGACTCTTTAAAGATGTCATGTTGGACTTGATAAATGATTAAAATAATATATATATATATATATATATTTAGTCTCCTCCTCTCTCCATGTGCTGTGTTGTTGTTTTTCCTCTTTCTCTTTCTGACTACAGACTGCCAGAACCTTCTGTCATTGGTTTAAAAATATTCAAACCTCCGGACATTTTTTTTCCACACAAAACAAACTGAACCAATATGGACTTTAATTTGGACCGAGCTCACGGTTTGGTTGTTGTGATATTCGCATCAAATGTAAAAAAAAAACGCGGGGGGAAATCATACGTTGTGTTTTGTAGTAAGATAAGTTGTGGCAATATTAAGGAGGCAGCTCTGCAGAAGAGATTCAGGTTTGCTCAGACTGGGTGTGTTAGTGGGAACACATCCAAAGTGAGAGCAGCTGGTGTGTGTGTGTGTGTGTGTGTGTGTGTGTGTGTGTGTGTGTGTGTGTGTGTGTGTGTGTGTGTGTGTGTGTGTGTGTGTGTGTGTGTGTGTGTGTGTGTGTGTGTGTGTGTGTGTGTGTGTGTGTGTGTGTGTGTGTGTGTGTGTGTGTGTGTGTGTGTGTGTGTGTGTGTGTGTGTGTGTGTGTGTGTGTGTGTGTGATCCTCTAGTTAAAATAAGTGTGTTCCTGCGCATGTCTGTACATGTGGTTGGGACAGAACACAAAAAACATTCAGAGGAAAGGAAGTGTCAGAAACAGAGGCTGTGATTCGCTGAGCGACCTGTCAATCAAAGCTCATAACAGGTGAAGTAATCTTTACTTTCGGTTCATTTAAGAGCTTTTTCCACAGTTGTAAGAGTTCTCTGAGCATGGCGCTCTAAAGGGAAACACCTGTACGTTTAATTATGCAGATGCAGCAGAATGTTTCCTACAGAAAGTCTGTTTCACACAGCGCCCCCTGGAGGATAGCCGTGAATGAAGTATCCACTTCTCCACGTCTTTTGCTTTTCTATTTAGTGTCTTTGTGGTATTTTTGTTTCACTTCTGGAATCGTTTTGAATCTGTTGTGGTTGTGTTGGGTCTTGTTATGGCTGCCATTCCCTTTGTGGTTCCAGGTGGAGTCTCTTGGTTCTTGTTTGGTTTCTTCTGTAGTCATTTCAAGTGTCTTTGTGGTCGTTGTGTTTATCTTAGTCGTCAATTTAGCCTTTTATTTGTTATTTTTAGTGGTTTTTTTGTCCCTTTTTTCCATCTGTAGCCTCCATGCAGCTGTTTAAGGTGTACGTGTCGCTGCATTGCCCCTTATTGTTGAGTCCCTTGGAGTTGTTCTGTGTCTTTTCGTATTCATTATTGCATCCGTTTGTAGTTCTCTTGGTCTCTTTTCATTCACGTTGTGTCTCTTACTTGTTGATCCATCTGAGTAACCTGTGCTTATAAGGCATCCGCTCTCGATATGGAGGAGAGCGACGGAGGGATAAGTGGGATCACGTGATTTTAAGAGGTGTTTTCAGCCGCGGAGAGAAATGTGTCCTTGAAAGGGCCGAGCTGTTTTTAACTTTGTTTATCTTCTTCTCTGAGTGTCTGTTTGTCAGGAGATACTTCAATGATTATCGTAATAACTTTTAAATATCTTCAGTTGTTTGGATTCAAGTGCCCTATAAGGTTTATTTTTAATGGGTGCCGTTTGTTCACTTCATGTTTCGTTCGAGGTGTTGTTTGAATGTCTTTCACAAATCATGTTTTATTGGTGTCTTATCTAAACATCTGATGCCCTCTCCCTGCTCGTCTTTCAGGACCATCATGCACCTGAAGTCGTATCCGAAGCTCATGCGCTCAGAGTTGCGTTTGGATGCGTCGCAGCGGAGCAGCCTGTTTGTGAACCAGCAGGGGGCGCTGATGAGGACCTGCAGTCGCAACAATGCCAACAACAGCAGCCGCCTCCCGTTCAGCGTCATCTCCACCAACACCATGCGCTGCACCACAAACAACAACAACAACATCAGCAGCAGCAGCAGCAGCGTGGCGGGGTGCGAGAACAACGGGATCAGGTTCTACCAAACCACGACGGAGGAAGCCGACGCCCCGCTGGACATCTGGACCGTCATCAAGCCTGGACACGTCCGGGAAAAGATCGCCATCTTCGCTTCAGACGAAGAGCAGACGGACGGCGCTGAAGGCAGTGAACGCACCTCGACCACAGAAAACCAGGAGCGGACGCCTGAAGTCTGCGCGAACACGGCGGTGACGTCGGGAATGTTGCGAGGGGTGAAGGCGAAGGGGAGCTGGGAGGAGAACTGTAACGCGAAGAGGCGCCGCAGGTCGGGGAACAACCAGAACCTCCAGCAGGACGCACAGCCCGGAGACCAGGAGACGCAGCAACACGTCCTCAGTCCATCTCCACTGAGAGCGGTGTCGACGCTGCATTCAGGCGGCGGGCCGTGTGCAAACGAGGCGCCGCCGGAGGACGAGGAACAGAAGGTGTCGGTCGTGGAGATGGTGGCGTTCCTGGAGCAGTTGGTCAGCGAGCAGCAGCCCGACTCCAAACCTCTGCTGACCCTCCAGAGGAGCTCCGCCTCCATCACGCTGTCCAGAGCTCTGCCTCCTGAGGGGTCCGAGGTCAGGGGGGAGGAGCCAGAGAGCGTCAGGGTGTCGGACATGGTGGCCAAGCTGGAGTCAGAGTGTCTGAAGAGAAGGACGGAGGGCGATCTGTCGAGGAGCAACAGCCTGAGGAGGGCGGTGGGAAGAGTGCTGCTCACCGCCTCAGACCAGAGCCCCGCCTCAGATCAGAGCCCCTGCCCGTCATCTCCATCAGCGATGACATCATCATCATCATCATCACTGCTGGGAGCTCAGAGTGATGACAACGAGCCAATCAGCTGCCCAGAAACACCAGCAGCTCCGCCCCGCTCCGGTGAGGTGGAGGTGGTAGAAGAAACACTGACCCCTGTCACTATCACTCAGACGGAAGCCCTTCCCCTCTCACTCACCGAGGGGGCGGAGCCTCAGCCCGGTTTGTTATTTTTGTCCCGCCCCCCTCTTTCCTCAGAGCCCCGCACCCCTCGCCGCCACAGAATGTCTTTTGACCTGGAGCTCAGCCCCCCTCCTGCTCCCTGTGACACTGGCAGCCAATCAGAGAAGAGGAGGAGGAGGAGGAAGGCTGACAGGCATCAGGGGGAGGAGCCTGTTGCCGTGGTTCCTCTGGTGCGGCGCCCCTCTGCGTCGCAGGACTTCCTGTTGATGCGTCAGCGGCTGCAGCAGCTGTTGGAGCCGCAGCCCTTTCTGGCCGTTCTGCCGCACCACATCCTGCTGAAGATCTTCAGTCTGCTGCCCACGCACAGCCTCACCGCGCTCAAGTGCTCCTGCAACTACTTCAGGTTCATCATCGAGGACTACGGCGTCCGGCCCGCCGACTCGCTCTGGGTTTCGGACCCTCGTTACCGCGACGACCCCTGCAAGCAGTGCAAGAGACGGTACGTGCGCGGCGACGTGTCGCTGTGCCGCTGGCATCACAAGCCGTACTGCCAGGCGCTGCCGTACGGGCCCGGGTACTGGATGTGTTGCCATGGCGCCCGCAAGGACATGCTGGGCTGCAACGTGGGTCTCCATGACAACCGCTGGGTCCCGGCGTTCCACAGCATCAACGTGCCGATCTACAGGAGCCGCCGTCACCACGACGACAAAGACTGAGTGTGTCTGTGTGTGTGTGTGTTGGTGTGTGTGTGTGAGAAACAGGTCACTGATGCTGACATGAACTCCAGCTCCCATGATGCAACAGCAGGTCAGACTTCTCCTGCAAAAAAATATCTGTGTGCAACAATTGAAGTGTTTAAAAAGAAATAAATAAGAACTATTTTAAAAGGTAAGCAAACTTTAACCTTCATGAGTTTGGAGGTCACGTCGACCTGAGTTGCTTCATGCGGTCAGAGCGGCGCCCCCTGCTGCTCCTCCGCCTCCTCACAGCATCCATTAAGGCTAGATCTGATTGGTTATCTCGTTAAAGCGAGGAGAGGTCTCGTTCAGGACTTCTTCTCCTTCACTGCTGCTGAGATTAAAACCTGATACTTAGAGCAAGTTCAACTAAAACTCGTTTCTGATTAATACTAAAATCATCGTCACTATATGTCAATAAGACTCCAACGGTATCATCATGAGTTCATATCACTTTCATATCACTTGGGGTTAATATCAAATCACCAGTAAGTCCTGTTCTGAGGCGGTGATGTCCGGATGAACCCACACACGCAAACTGCTGCTGGAGTTCATTATTTTTGATTGAATATGAATTGCCATGTTTCGTTTCATCTAAAAAAGTCACGTTAAATATCCATCCTCAATTTCCCAAAGTGTAAGGGATGTCAGAATATGTCTTGTTTTGTCAGATACTCAGTTTAATATGATATCGATCAAAAAAGCAATGCAATCAGTTTTTCAATTTGACGATTATCAAAACAGTTTTTCCATTAAAAGGATTCTTCTCAGTTTGAAATCATCTTTCATTTCACATCTTTGGACAAATCAAGACATTTGAAGACGTCATTTTTAAATTAAAGTGATTTTGAGGAGAGTTTTCGGACATTATCTAACGTGTAAATGAGTAGAAACGCATTCATCATCTGTGAGGGGGCGGAGCTTCAGCGGGCGCCACGTTTGGAGCGAAGAGGAATCCACAGATTTATCTGCACCTTGCTTGTGTTTACATTTGTACATAAATCCTAAAGAGTTTATTACGTCTGTTCATGAACGCCAATCAGCGGCTGAGGGATAATCATCTTTAACAGGACGGACGTTGTTGTTGTTGTTGTTATTATTATTTTTGTCGAAGGGAAAAGAGGAAACGTGGCCTTGAGTCTCGGAGACGCTGCAATACTAGAGACTGTAGAGATTATATATATAAAAATGTGTATATATACAAAAAAGAATATCGGGGAGAAAGAAAACAAACGGCCTTTGACCTTCAGAGATTAGTTTTTTTTAAGATATGTTGGTTTTCTGTCTGCTGGCTGTTTTTGTTAAAGATGTTTTGCTTTAATAAAGTGCTTTCTCATTGGTCAGTGTTTGGGTTCAAATCTTGAATCGTGTTTTTATTTCAGCGCACCCCCCCCCCCCCCATATTAGGAGAATAGTCTTCCTTGTGTAAAGGCTTTTTAAAGGTCACCTATCATGCTATTTCTAGGCAATAGCACAGGTCTCAGATATATACAAATATATAAAAAACATGTCTATGAAGTGTTTCGCTCAAAGTACAAAACAGATCATTCTAGCCATGCCTCATATCCCTCTGTTTCACTTCCTGTTTAAAAAGTGCTGATTTGGGGATAAAGCTTTAAAGAGGAGGGTCTGAGTTCATGCGGGACCCGGCAGCTACCGTCTAAACTAAATGCTGCCGTGATGAAACGCCATATCATGGATCATCAAGGATCTGAAACAGTCTGGAGCTCAAAGGCTTTCTCTCTTGCCGGTTACACCACAAGGTGAGTTCCTTTCTACTTCCTGCTTCTTCACACACATGCTCTCCAGTACAGGTTAGCTCTGAGTGTTAGCATGCTAATGTAAACACCGACCATATTACGTCCAAAGCAGTCGGGCATTGTTTCTGATGGCAACGTTTCTGATTGGGCCGTGGGTCCACATTTCAGATGTTACGTCATATCGGACGCAAATCTGGATCAGCTCCGTTGTTCCCCGTTTTTAGAGATTTGGGTACGGAGGAAAAGAGAGAGGGTTTTATTTTCTGACGCTGCGTGAGTTCCCCGACACACCGGGGACACATGTTGATGGAGAGAAGACATCAAGAAGTGCATTTTGCAGGATAGGTCCCCTTTAAATACAAACAACTATTTCTATCTTCCCAAAGAAAAATAATCAAACTACTGAATTTCACTTATTTCTTACTTCAATAAGGTGGATGATCATGCTCTAAGTTTAGAACTACAGTTCCCAAGATGCATTTGGGGGAAACCCAACATGAAGTATAATGCTTCCATGGATTCAGAGTTAGACTTGTGACCATATTTTTTTACATTTGTTTACATTATGTCAAACCTTTTCCATTAAACGCACAGTATGTCATTTTTATGTTGCTAAGTTTGAACAATGGTGGAGTTTAAAAAATGTGGCTTTAAACCAATAAATTATAAATAAATATAAATATTTATACAGATAAAAAGTACTTTTTGAAACGTTAAAAATTAAAACATGAAGAATTTCCAAAAAGATATGCAGTCTTTTTTTATGGTTTCTGGATTGATGGACATTTAGTCAATTCTTTTTTGAACATACCACAATAACAAAGAAGTTGATGTTTTGAGTTTTAATATCATCCACATTTTTAAATCTCAAAGACCTCTGCATAGTTTTAAACGGAACATTATTTTACAGTTGCTTCAGGTCATTATTTCAGTGCTTCATCGTGCAGCTGCAGGGACGTCACGTTGCCCCCGACAGCGTCTCCAGCAGCTGGAAGTAATTGTACTTGATGTCGTACTCCATGTCGTACCAGAAGTTCACTGCAGCAGAGGAAACAAACAATATACCTGATTAATAATGTTTTCACCGTTAATTGTTGGGTTTTCTTTGTGAGTTTTTCCTTGTTACTGCGAGGGTCGAAGAACGGAGGGAGTCGTATGCTGTACACACTGAAGAAAAATGTATGATAGGCCGTATAAATAAAGTTTAATCGCCTCCTGTTGACTAATTATACATTATTTTATCGGTTTGATGAATTGTCTTTTTTGAAAATGATTGTGTTAAATGCCTATGTGAAGCACTTTGAATTGACTTATGATACGATAATACTTTATACTCCTATTATACTGTTTTTCATCACTATATGTCACAGGTCTCAGATATATACAGAGCCTGTCTCTGATTGGCTGAAACACCAAGCAGATCATTGCAGCATTACCCAGAATCCCCTCTGTTTCAGCCCTGTTTCCAAAGTGCTGATTCTCTGTCTGTGACTTTAGATGAAAATAAGGAGCCCCTCCCCTCTGAGAGACATTTGGTTACAAAGAACTCAATGGAGCTCTAGAGGAGATTCAGGTGATAAGGGGGGGGGGGGGGGGGGGGTTACCTTGGTTGCTGATTGGCTAATGGTTACACAAGACAACACATCGTTATGACATCAAGTGGCCAAAATCTGATCAGCTCATTTTCAGACAGGTTTTTATAGAAATGGATCAAAAAGAGAGAAAATCTTTGTTCCTGAAACTTTCAGAGTCTCTTTCCACAGAGGGGACACATGTTGATGTAGAAGAGACATGAAGAAGAGGGGACACATGTTGATCTAGAAGAGACATGAAGAAGAGGGGACACATGTTGATGTAGAAGAGACAAGAAGAAGAGGGGACACATGTTGATGTAGAAGAGACATGAAGAAGAGGGGACACATGTTGATGTAGAAGAGACATGAAGAAGAGGGGACACATGTTGATGTAGAAGAGACATGGAGAAGAGGGGACACATGTTGATGTAGAAGAGACATGGAGAAGAGGGGACACATGTTGATGTAGAAGAGACATGGAGAAGAGGGGACACATGTTGATGTAGAAGAGACATGAAGAAGAGGGGACACATGTTGATGTAGAAGAGACATGGAGAAGAGGGGACACATGTTGATGTAGAAGAGACATGGAGAAGAGGGGACACATGTTGATGTAGAAGAGACATGAAGAAGAGGGGACACATGTTGATGTAGAAGAGACATGAAGAAGAGGGGACACATGTTGATGTAGAAGAGACATGGAGAAGAGGGGACACATGTTGATGTAGAAGAGACATGGAGAAGAGGGGACACATGTTGATGTAGAAGAGACGTGAAGAAGAGGGGACATGAAGAAGAGACATGAAGAAGAGGGGACACATGTTGATGTAGAAGAGACATGGAGAAGAGGGGACACATGTTGATGTAGAAGAGACATGAAGAAGAGGGGACACATGTTGATGTAGAAGAGACATGAAGAAGAGGGGACACATGTTGATGTAGAAGAGACATGAAGAAGAGGGGACACATGTTGATGTAGAAGAGACATGAAGAAGAGGGGACACATGTTGATGTAGAAGAGACATGGAGAAGAGGGGACACATGTTGATGTAGAAGAGACATGGAGAAGAGGGGACACATGTTGATGTAGAAGAGACATGAGAAGAGGGGGACACATGTTGATGTAGAAGAGACATGAAGAAGAGGGGGGACACATGTTGATGTAGAAGACACATGAAGAAGAGGGGACACATTTTGATGTAGAAGAGACATGAAGAAGAGGGGACACATGTTGATGTAGAAGAGACATGAAGAAGAGGGGACACATGTTGATGTGGAAGAGACATAGAAGAGGGGACACATGTTGATGTAGAGAAGAGAGGGGACACATGTTGATGTAGAAGAGACATGAAGAAGAGGGGACACATGTTGACGTAGACAGAAGAAGAGACATGAAGAAGAGGGGACACATGTGACGTAGAAGAGACATGAAGAAGAGGGGACACATGTTGACGTAGAAGAGACATGAAGAAGAGGGGACACATGTTGACGTAGAAGAGACATGGAGAAGAGGGGACACATGTTGACGTAGAAGAGGGACATGAGAAGAGGGGACACATGTTGATGTAGAAGAGACATGGAGAAGAGGGGACACATGTTGATGTAGAAGAGACATGAAGAAGAGGGGACACATGTTGATGTAGAAGAGACATGGAGAAGAGGGGACACATGTTGATGTAGAAGAGACATGAGGAAGAGGGGACACATGTTGATGTAGAAGAGACATGGAGAAGAGGGGACACATGTTGATGTAGAAGAGACATGGAGAAGAGGGGACACATGTTGATGTAGAAGAAACATGAAGAAGAGGGGACACATGTTGATGTAGAAGAGACATGAAGAAGAGGGGACACATGTTGATGTAGAAGAGACATGAAGAAGAGGGGACACATGTTGATGTAGAAGAAACATGAAGAAGAGGGGACACATGTTGATCTAGAAGAGACATGAAGAAGAGGGGACACATGTTGATGTAGAAGAGACATGAAGAAGAGGGGACACATGTTGATGTAGAAGAAACATGAAGAAGAGGGGACACATGTTGATCTAGAAGAGACATGAAGAAGAGGGGACACATGTTGATCTAGAAGAGACATGAAGAAGAGGGGACACATGTTGATGTAGAAGAGACATGAAGAAGAGGGGACACATGTTGATGTAGAAGAGACATGAAGAAGAGGGGACACATGTTGATGTAGAAGAGACATGAAGAAGAGGGGACACATGTTGATGTAGAAGAGACATGAAGAAGAGGGGACACATGTTGATGTGGAAGAGACATGAAGAAGAGGGGACACATGTTGATGTGGAAGAGACATGAAGAAGAGGGGACACATGTTGATGTAGAAGAGACATGGAGAAGTGGACTTTGCATAATAGCTGACGATACAAATAAACTAACCTTGAACCTTAATAGAAAGAATGCAGGTCTGCTATAGAGACCTGTGGTGCGTTCAGGGTCAGTGCGTACCTGCGATGCAGCCGTGGGACTGTTGAACATGGTGGAACCAGAGGGACGGCAGGAACAGCATCTCTCCCGCCTTCACGCTGCAGCGGACCGGCTGAGCGTGGCAGTACTGAGGGAACCGGTCCAAGTCCGGGTCCAGAGGGTCCAGAGGGATCCACGGGACCTGAGAGTAAGTTAAGCTTACTGACTTTACAACAACTATACTTCCACCAAAACCCGCCTGAACTGTCGGTCCCAATTAAATAATATATATACAAATCTTTACTGTTGAAAAACGCTTTTTTAGTCCTTTCAAAATATATGACAGTTATAGTTATTTTTGACATATTCTAAATTAAAAAATCTCCTAAAGATTTAAAATATATATATTATATGTTTCCACTTCAACCCGGTGTGTTTGTCTTCTCTCACACATATATAATAGAATTCAAAAATAAAAATAAAAAAATAGGGCAAGAAGTACAGAAAGTCGTGATATTTACAGACACCTGAACGCACCTTCTCAGAGTCGCTTTGGTCGACGACCTCAAACTCCCCGTCGTCTCGCTGATGGTAAACAGCCGGCTGGTACATCCCTGATAGAGACCACAGTTACTATGGTTACTGTAGGTTGTACACAGTGGTTACTATACTTGGAGGGGGTTACTATGGTTACCATAGGGGATGAAGGGTCGGTCTGTGGGCGGCAGCAAGATGAAGTTTTTCTCTCCAGAAATCACACAGTACAGATTCTCATAGTGATCTTTGTGCACTGAAAAGAGAATACAAAATACAGACATTTATATTTTTTTTTTCTTCATATTTATATATATGTTACGCTATACCTAAAGTGGGGTGTTGTGTTCAGGTCTTACTGGACGTTACGGCGCTCGCTTCTCCAAGCCAGAAATTCACTGCATCTGGTAACTTTCCTAAAAGATAAAATATGTATCATGAGAAGTTGAAGGAATAATTTGTGATGATGATAAACAGTGATGCACCAACATCTCTGTATTACTTTGAAACATTATCATCTGTATAAAACTACAGGTATGACTGGAGTCACATTAAACATTAAAATAGTAGTTGGATTACATGAGCTCAGTTTTAACAACGCAGGCCACCATCTGCGTAAAAAACATGGTATAATAGAGAGACAAACTAAGCAAAAATAGTTTTTCAAAACGTACACAAATACTTGAACACAGAACAAATGTAATAATTTAAAACGTATAAAAAGTATGATTTAAAAAGAAAGAAAATCTCTATTGTTGTAGTTCTCCTCCAGGCCGCCGGCGGCAGCACTGAGCTCACTGCGTAGAGCCGGCGCCATCTTCGATTCTACACAAACTTTACTTCACCTGAATAAGTTTAGTTTGATAACTTTACAACAACTATACTTCCACCACAATCCGCCTGAACTGTCACTTATAAGTTTCCATTTCAATCCGGCGGGTTTGTGTTGTCTAATGTTGCTCTTAGACAAAGATAGTGGTCGTTAAACGTTAAAGTACCGTGTAAAGTAACGATAGCTAGCATGGAGCTCCGGTGCAGTCACTGCGAAAGTCCCATAGAGAGACAAGCCAAAGGGTATAAAAGGAAGTCTTTATTGACATTAATCGATATAAAGAGCGCAGAGAAACTCTTCCCGGGTTTAAACCCCCGTGAGGCGTTTCTATGTTTCTCTTGTGTCCGTCAGGTGTACCAGAAAACTAAGAAAAACGGTAAAAGGCGTGTTTTTGTGGACCCAAGCCCCCCCGCTTGTGCGGCTCCTTCTACCCGGCCTGCCTCCTCTATTCCGGGGGAACCGCCGCCTCTGAAGAAGCTCAAGAAAAGACTCAAAACTCAGATGAACGAGCACGACTATGCGACCCAGGACCAGGAGCCCGGATCCCGCAGACCTCCGCCGGCCAGACGCCTCCGCCGAGGGCCGGTGTCCCAGGTACACTGATTAAAAATAATTAATAATTAAGATTACATGTAATTTATAGGTGCTAATATCCAGCAGCAGTAGCCTACATACAGTACAGTCAGTAAATTAAAAAGAGCAACATTCTGTCATTTAATATGTATGAAATTACTGTAGCCTACTGTAGTTGAGTAGTTTATTTTATAACACGAATACTTCTACTTTACTATTTTTTGGGAGCCAATGTTGTACTTTATACTCTACTGTATTGTGTTATAACAGATGTTTTTACTTTTATACATTTCTAGTTTGACAAACAATAATTAGGAAGAACTTAAAAAATATGATTATTAGATATATTATGGACATGGGTAAAGATAGAAACCAACATTATATCTAAGTAACTAAAAATAATGAGTGGGTTAGCAGAAAAGTAATTTGTTTTGTTAACATATATTCTACAGCTTCTTAAATGAGAAGATTTCTTTACAAATATTGAAATATTCTTTTTAGTTTTCCCCTGCAATTAGTACTTTTACTCCTTATATCTAAAGTACATTTTCCTAGGTGTAATGAAATACTTCTACTTAAGTACCATTCTCGATGCAGTACTTTCACTTGATATTGAGTATGTTTGGTATGAGTACTTTTACTCAAGTGAAGGATCTAAATCGTGTTCCACCTGTGCTCAGGTGAGTGGGTTCCTGAGGAAGAGGAACTTCAGCTCTGCTCTGAACCGCCTGCTGCAGGAAACCGGCTTCAGAGAGGCTCTCATCAAAGTGTGCGGGAAAATCATCTCTAACGAGGTGAGGCCAGATTATATAATGTATTTATTAAAACAGGTTAAAGTTACAGGGACTGTGAACATGAGGTTCTTACATTGCTTTAAACAACAGGGTTTCACCATCAAGAAATCACCGTTCGACAGAAGAGGATTACAGCCAAATTCGATTTTGGGTGGGAATAAGACCAAAAGGGCAGTGAAAAAGAGGCCAATTTATTTTTTTAATTCTGACTTAAATCTCAGAATTCTGAAAAAAAACTCAAATGAATCTGATTTATCAAAAAAAAGTACTAGAAATGTGACTTGTGAAGACTTTTATTTTATGGTTTTATCTTTTTTTCTCTTTTAATATGATTAGTTTTGTGAAAATTCAGCGGTTTCTTTAAAAAACTATAATTTCAAGTTCCATTTCATGAGACCCAATGACCCAAATCAATGCAGAATAGCAGTACTACACCGGACACAGAGGAGACACCTGTTTTATAGGTTTGAACATTTTTTAGTCTATTTTAAATGTATTTTATTTAAGCGTAAACAGATGGTGAACGACCTGGAGGGGCCGTTCAGGAAGCCCTTCAGCCCTGAGAACCTGTCTGCCTTCAGCTGGGATCAGACTACTTCCTGGGCCGAGGATAAGGCTCCCCTGACTGTAGCCTGCCTCCGGTCCATGTTCCCCCCCGCCAAAAAGATCCAGAAACTGACCGTCAACTACAGTCCTGGGAACAAACCACGGTGGGTCTAAACTAACTTTTTAAGGATATTATGGACATACTTTACTTACAGGGGTGTCAAACTCAATTTCATCGCTGGCCAGATTAGCATTATGGTTGTATATATAAAATAATATATTTGATTACGTGATTGCCTCTGCATTGGATTATTATCGGATAGGGTAATGACCTCATAATTAACTACGTCTGAAAACAGAAGTCTAGGGCAAATAAGTGCAAATCTCTGCAGTGCGCATATCAGAAAATGAGATGCATTGTGGGACATGTAGTCGTATTGTTGTATTGATATTCTATACAAACTGTGAAGTCCACTAGGACAAATGTGATATTGGGCTATATAAATAAACATTGATTGATTGACAGTGTATGATGATTGCTCTTCTTGCAGGCGGATGACGGAGGAGGAGGTGAAGCAGATGTTGGAGCGCAGGATCTGCCTCGTCCTGTCAGTGTCTCTCTACACCAGCTCCCTCAGGTCCTGCTTCCTGCAGACGGCCTTCAGCGTGGAGATGCTGCGTCACCGCTGCCCCGTCACAATCTTCTCCGTCACCAACAGCCTCGGCCTCTCGATGTCCAAAACCACCGCCAGGATCCACGTCCGGAAACTCGCCGAGGAGCACGAGCGAACGGTGAAGCGGTGGAGAGACGAAATCCAGGTGAGGAGAGCGGCGGGGCGGGGGGGATTTTCAGTCGGGATTCACGTGTTGGTAACGTGGTTTGAGTTTGATACGAGTTCATTTGAGTTCAGTTTTGTCGATATAAATATTATTACTATTTTGTCTTTTTGTTTTTTATGTAGAATTGTTGTTATAATCATTTGTCTTATTTGATATGGTGTGTTCCCAATTTAATTTAACCCTAGTGTCTGACTCCATAAACGTTTCTTTGACATCCTATGAGACCAAAATGTCTGCGTCAAGAAACTGTTATATAATTCTATAATAATATTACTAACTTTAACCTGGAATGGTAGTTTATTTCGAAAATGCCACAGTTGTTTGTGAATGGGAGCAATATACCTAAAATTGTAATTAATATATTCTATTTTTAGACGACCAGAGCGACTCAGTACTGCAGTGAAGACTCCAAAAAGGCGGCAGCTTACACCTTCAGCTGGGGAAAAGTCCGGGTAACACGTCTTAATAACGGGTAATAATTGTTTTTCATCTTTTTAAAGAACAATTAAGATCTAATCTCTGTTTCTTCAGGTGCCGTCAGTGTCCAGGTCTGATTCTACAGAGCGAGGATACAGTTTTATAACGTGGGCGTTTCGCTTCGCTCATCAAGCTCGGGTTAATTTTCGTAACCTGCACGGACCTCCGATAAAAGCCGTGGAGGTTTCTCCTTACAGCATCCTCCCAACCAAAGAGGTACAAACACATTCAACAACTAAATAGGACAAGAGCCACTTAGAAACAAGTGTCTGAATGAAACCTTTAAATATCATCGTGCGGAACGTTAGCCTCCTTTAGCTTAGCGGTGGTGACGTGAAGTCATGTGACCGTGCTGTAGTTCCATTATAGCCCAACGTTAGCCGCCTTTAGCTTAGCGGTCGTGACGAGAAGTCATGTGACCGTGCTGTAGTTCCTTTATAGCCCAACGTTAGCCGCCTTTAGCTTAGCGGTCGTGACGAGAAGTCATGTGACCGTGCTGTAGTTCCTTTATAGCCCGACATTAGTCTCCTTTAGCTTAGCTGTGGTGACGTGAAGTCATGTGACCGTGCTGTAGTTCCTTTATAGCCCAACGTTAGCCGCCTTTAGCTTAGCGGTCGTGACGAGAAGTCATGTGACCGTGCTGTAGTTCCATTATAGCCCAACGTTAGCCGCCTTTAGCTTAGCAGTGGTGACCTGAAGTCATGTGACCGTGCTGTAGTTCCTTTATAGCCCAACGATAGCCGCCTTTAGCTTAGCGGTGGTGACGTGAAGTCATGTGACCGTGCTGTAGTTCCTTTATAGCCCAACGATAGCCGCCTTTAGCTTAGCGGTGGTGACGTGAAGTCATGTGACCGTGCTGTAGTTCCTTTATAGCCCAACATTAGCCGCCTTTAGCTTAGCTGTAGTGAAGTCATGTGACCGTGCTGTAGTTCCTTTATAGCCCAACATTAGCCGCCTTTAGCTTAGCGGTGGTGATGTGAAGTCATGTGACCGTGCTGAAGTTCCTTTATAGCCCAACATTAGCCGCCTTTAGCTTAGCGGTGGTGACGTGAAGTCATGTGACCGTGCTGTAGTTCCTTTATAGCCCAACATTAGCCGCCTTTAGCTTAGCGGTGGTGATGTGAAGTCATGTGACCGTGCTGAAGTTCCTTTATAGCCCAACATTAGCCGCCTTTAGCTTAGCGGTGGTGACGTGAAGTCATGTGACCGTGCTGTAGTTCCTTTATAGCCCAACGATAGCCGCCTTTAGCTTAGCGGTGGTGACGTGAAGTCATGTGACCGTGCTGTAGTTCCTTTATAGCCCAACGATAGCCGCCTTTAGCTTAGCGGTGGTGACGTGAAGTCATGTGACCGTGCTGTAGTTCCTTTATAGCCCAACGATAGCCGCCTTTAGCTTAGCGGTGGTGACGTGAAGTCATGTGACCGTGCTGTAGTTCCTTTATAGCCCAACATTAGCCGCCTTTAGCTTAGCTGTAGTGACGTGAAGTCATGTGACCGTGCTGTAGTTCCTTTATAGCCCAACATTAGCCGCCTTTAGCTTAGCGGTGGTGATGTGAAGTCATGTGACCGTGCTGAAGTTCCTTTATAGCCCAACATTAGCCGCCTTTAGCTTAGCGGTGGTGACGTGAAGTCATGTGACCGTGCTGTAGTTCCTTTATAGCCCAACATTAGCCTCCTTTAGCTTAGCGGTGGTGATGTGAAGTCATGTGACCGTGCTGTAGTTCCTTTATAGCCCAACATTAGCCTCCTTTAGCTTAGCGGTGGTGACGTGAAGTCATGTGACCGTGCTGTAGTTCCATTATAGCCCAACGTTAGCCGCCTTTAGCTTCGCGGTGGTGACGTGAAGTCATGTGACCGTGCTGAAGTTCCATTATAGCCCAACGTTAGCCACCTTTAGCTTCGCGGTGGTGACGTGAAGTCATGTGACCGTGCTGTAGTTCCTTTATAGCCCAACATTAGCCGCCTTTAGCTTAGCGGTGGTGACGTGAAGTCATGTGACCGTGCTGAAGTCCCTTTATAGCCCAACATTACAAGTCGTGCTTTAGTTTTAAGATAATCAAGTCTGGACGAGATGCAAATGAATGGAATAATCTGCCTTAAAGCTGTGATTTATTTTCAATAAACCTTGAAAAGATATGAAAGAGATCCTTGCAGTTTAAGTGGCCGATGGGAACATGGTGGTGCATTGGATAAACGGCCTCTATAAAAATGAAAAAAAAGAGAAAACCACTCAAGCAAGTAACAATTTTCTCCTAGACGTACGAGTCGCTGCGACGGCGTATGAAGACGTTAGTGATGCGGATCATCGCCGACAACCTGACGGCCCTGAAAGGACCGAGGGGACGAGTGGAGAGACACATTCCTCACAAATACTCCTCCCTGATGAAGGAGCAGAGCACCACCGTGAGTCCAAACTGTCTGTAATGCTTACTTAATACTTCAATTGTCCTTTTTACTGTCCTAATTCGTCCTCGTTTCCCCCTCAGGTGAGTCTGGGTGCAGTGATACCGAACCTCACGGAGGAATCTGTCAGCGCGGCGTTCGGCCTGAAGGACTTCATCCCTGAGGTTTCTGGGACTCCGCATCACGTCCTGTGTTGTGGAGACGTCCTCAGCACCGAGAGGAAGGAGCAGAGCAACAAAACCCAGAACAACGAAACTCCAAAGCAGAACCCTGAGCTGAGGTTTGACGGACTCGTTGAAGCTCCACCAGAGTTTCAGAAGGAACACCTGTTCCACGAGGTGAGGAAAGCTTCATTGCATTTAACAACATAAGCTGAGAGGTGAAAATAAAAGTTCTTCAGGTTCTTCAAAATAAAAGCCATCGAGCAGTTTGTAAGAAAGTCAGGCTGTTTCAAAACAAAAGTCCTCTGGCTGTTTCAAAGTAAAAGTATTTCAGCTGTTTTACGATAAAAGTCGTCCAGCTTCTTCAAAATAAAAGTCCCCCAGCTCCTTCAAAATAAAAGTCCTGTGGCTGTTTAACAGGAAAGGCCTAAACTTCTTCACAATAAAAGTCCTCCAGCTTCTTCAAAATAAAAGTCCCCCAGCTCCTTCAAAATAAAAGTCCTCTGGCTGTTTAACAGGAAAGGCCTCAACTTCTCCACAATAAAAGTCCTCCAGCTTCTTCAAAATGAAAGTCCTCAACTTACTTCTTCAAAATAAAAGTCCTCCAGCTTCTTCAAAATAAAAGTCGTCCAGCTTCTTCAAAATAAAAGTCGTCCAGCTCCTTCAAAATAAAAGTCCTCTGGCTGTTTAACAGGAAAGGCCTCAACTTCTCCAGCTTCTTCAAAATAAAAGTCCTCAGCTTCTTCAAAATAAAAGTCCTCAACTTCTTCAAAATAAAAGTCTTCCAGCTTCTTCAAAATAAAAGTCCTCAGCTTCTTCAAAATAAAAGTCCTCAGCTTCTTCAAAATAAAAGTCCTCCAGCTTCTTCAAAATAAAAGTCCTCCAGCTTCTTCAAAATAAAAGTCCTCCAGCTTCTTCAAAATAAAAGTCCTCAACTTCTTCAAAATAAAAGTCCTCAACTTCTTCAAAATAAAAGTCCTCAACTTCTTCAAAATAAAAGTCCTCAACTTCTTCAAAATAAAAGTCCTCAGCTTCTTCAAAATAAAAGTCCTCAACTTCTTCAAAAATAAAAGCCAGCGTGTTTGCTTTATTAACTCTGTGGCTTGTCAACTATGTTTCAGGAAATGATAAAGATGCTTCTCAGTGAGAAGAGTGAGAACGCTCGAGGAACTCTTCATCACATCGTCTCGCTGTTTCACTTCAAGACGTTTAACAACACGGCCAAAGATTACTTCCTGAACATCTGGGACTTCATCACGGTGAGATTCTTACAGTCAGATTTAGTGAGATGGTGATATCTGTCCATCCTACAGACCTCCTTTTACTCATTAACCCGAATATAAGACGTTTTTCTTTCCTAGTATGAAATCTGAAAAAGAGGGGTCGTCTTATATTCGGGGTCTAGACTTTTCGATGTAATTACACGGTCAGAAACAACAGATCGTGGCTAAGCGAGTGTTCCCCCAAGCGAAACACCGTCTTAATGTACGGTAACAGCAACAGGAGATGGAGAGACACGGAGACCAACTCCAACAAAGAGGCTCAAAAGTAGGCAAGTTAATAAACAAGAGAGGCGAAGTTAACGAGAGAGCATCATAAATGGGTTCAAGAAACGCTGCGTATCAAATGCCACGGATAGCAGCGAGGAAGACGTGACGTGGGAGGAGGAGGGGGGAGGGGGGATGGGGAACAACCCAGCGACGCAGAAGACGCAGATGAATGAGAAGACGTCTGTGATGTGACGAATAGACGGCACATTTGAATTTTTTTGATGTGTTATCATTATTTTCAAATTAAGTCTTTTTTTCATTAAAACAACTTCTACTTCTACTTTTACTCAAGTATAAGATCTGAGTACTTCTACTTTTACTCAAGTATAAGATCTGAGTACTTCTACTTTTACTCAAGTACAAGATCTGAGTACTTCTACTTTTACTCAAGTACAAGATCTGAGTACTTCTACTTTTACTCAAGTACAAGATCTGAGTACTTCTACTTTTACTCAAGTACAAGATCTGAGTAATTCTACTTTTACTCAAGTACCAGATCTGAGTACTTCTCCTTTTACTCAAGTACAACATCTGAGTACTTCTCCCCCTCTGCTAAACATTTCTTTCAGTTTGTGACGTCGGCCTACGTGACTCTGTTTGCCGTGACGGCCTGCGGTCTGGACTCTGTGGACCAGAGACCCTCAGACTTCCCCCCCCAGGCCTCTGCTCAGATGGACTGGCTGAGAGACCTCGCTCTCAGACTGGTGGATCTGGTGTGGATGCCTCCGTCTCAGGAGGACATCAACATGGCTGCTGCTGCTGCTGCTGCAGGGCAGAGTGATGGAGAGAAGAGGAACATACTCCCCTTCTGTTACTGCAGAGAAGGTGAGAGCTCAGCAGGAGGAGGTCTTCTTCTGCTGTTCCCTTTGGTGTTTACATCCTGTCTGTCTTCTTCTGTGGATTTCTCTGATGTCCAGCGCTCTGTCTTTTTCCTCCTTATGTTCTCCTTTTCCTTATTTGAAAAACGATTGAGCTTTAAATACAAATATTTGACCCAACAGAAACATTCCGCTTCTTCAAAATAAAGCACTGTGGAAGCTTTGCAGAACAAGTCCTCCAGCTTCCTCAAAATAAAGTCTTCCAAACGTCTGCCTTTAACCCCAGATGTTATTAGATTTTTATATACATTTGTTTTTATATTCGAGATTGTGGGAAACGGTATTTCGATACACACAAACTGGAAGATTGACAATACATTTGAATTTGAGATGTGTTGTTGTTGTTTTAGAGAAACCAGGGGAGCGTCTGGTTCGCTGCTGCAGTAACTTGTGTCCGAGGATCTGGTTTCACGAAAGCTGTGTTCAGACTCGGACCCTCTCAGATCAGGATCAGGATCGGTTCTGTGGTCCGGACTGCGGCTCGGACGGGACGTACGCTTACTGTCGGTGTAAGGAGCGGAGGGGGGGGCAGATGGTCCAGTGTGGCCTGATGGATCGCTGCAGGAGGCACGAGTGGTACCACCGAGCCTGTCTGACGGACGCCCAGCAGAGCAACAACCAGCACAGTGAGACTTATACTCAAGCCTTTCCTAAATGTAATAATGTCATCATTGTTTTTGTTATTTTATATTTATACCTGCTATGGATTTGTTCAATTTTCTTGTTTTATTTTATTATTTAATTTGAATTTGTTTAATGCTATTGTACGTTATCTATATATATCATATTCTGTCTGTGCACGTATTTAATAGATTTGTTTGTACGGTATGATATTACTTACCAGAGTTTTTTCTAGAAAGATATAGTATGAGTACTATGGCACTGATCTTGTATATAAGATATATCAATTATCTCGAGAGCATGACGCCTGTATTAGGGTGGTTCAAATTCATTTATTTTAACCTCCAACCACCGGAATTTGTTATGATAGGCAAGAAAACTCTCCTGGTGAATTGTATTCAAATTCCAACAACATCTACCCCCCCCCCCCCTCATCAACCTTGAAGCCTCACGTAGGGTGGTCCTTAAAATTGAAAGTGGGAAAGTCTAAGCTCCAACCCCCAGAATGCATTCTATTAGTCAAGAAAACTCTCCTGGTGAATGTTTCCCCCCCCCCCCGGGGTTGGAGCTTAGACTTTCCCACTTTCAATTTTAAGGACCACCCTAGCCCGGAAAAAAATAAAAGATTCTCAAAGATGTAGCAGTAATTAAGTTGCAACCTTTAATTTAAGTGGAATTTGGCCTGGAAATATATAAAGATCATACTCCAGGGGGTCCGCGGGGTCTTAAAGTATTAAAAGTTGATAAATCCATTTAGCAAAAATTAAGGCTATTCAAAAATATTAAACGGCATTTTCCAAGGTATTACATGTTGTAGCTTGTTTTCAGTAAGTATATGAATGGTCCAGAGAGGTTGTGTTCCACAGTCTGCCTGAATGTAGTCATGGCGTAGGTGTGTAGTGAGATTCTGTAGTTTATTGATGGCATCCCGTTGGGTGTGACGTCATCTGAACAGGACATCGCACGCTCACTGCTTGATAGCGCGCGAAGGTCCGTTTACGCCGGTTGCTAAGCAACATCGTTATGGGGAAATGCAAGTCTGCGTCCAAATGGTTGGAAGATAAGGAGGAAGGACAATCAATACTGTATATAGTCAATGTGAGGTAAAGTGTGTCGCCAAGGTAACCGGTTAAAACTCCAAGTGGCGATGAGGTCTTAAAATGTATGGAAAGGGTCTTAAAAGGTTTTACATTTGACTTCACGATTATTATTATTATTATTTATTTGCACTATTATCTGTTTTATTGTGTTATACTGTTGGAGGAGCCTGTCATTGTCATATCTACACTGTAGCTATGTACAAATGACAATAAAAGCCTTGATGCCTTACTATATTAGTGTCATGTATTTTATTATTATTATTGAATGTTGAATCTTTCTGACACGTTTGTTGTTGCAGCTCCGTGGTTCTGCTCCTCCTCCTGCTCCATGGGGGCGGGCGGGGAGGAGGACTTCCTGTTGAACTACACTAAGGCGGTGTTGTGGGAGGGGCTTAACCACCTGGCCCGACGGGACGCCATCCGGGAGGGAGACGGAGACGCCATGACGGACTTCTGGAGGACGGACATGGTTCTGCTGTGGAGCCGAAAACACCTGCAGCTCTTCAACAGCAGCCACCAGCTGATCACAGGTACGAGGCATCTGATTGGTCAGTGACAACAGTATATTTGTTTTGCTCGTAATTCGTTCGTAATTTATGATCACTATTGTAATTAATATTCGCTATTAATGCTATTTATTTAAACACATTTTATTCAACCAAAATTGTAATTTATTATAACTATTATTATTAATTAAAACAATTAAGACCAAAAATGTACTTTATTATTATTGAAAACGTTTTTGGTGGTGAACGGCACTACTCCTGTAGCGTCTCTGTTCTCAGTGTGACTAAAGGTTGTTGTCATGGTTACCGTGTTGTGTTCAGGGATCGAGGGGTTCTACCCAGAGCGCGTCAGACAGGACATGAAGTGGAACCGAGTTCTGAATCTTCAGGGAACATCGGGAGGGAACGTCAGCCTGGATCTCCTCACTGAGCTCATGATCAACGAGTTCAAAGGTCATTACATATATTAAAGAGGCCCTATTTTACGGGTTTTTCCTTTCCTGTATTGTGTTATATAGAGACACTACATACTGATATACACCTGAACATCAGCAGGAGAGGACTCTTTAAAGTAGAGACACTACATACTGATATACACCTGAACATCAGCAGGAGAGGACTCTTTAAAGTAGAGACACTACATACTGATATACACCTGAACATCAGCAGGAGAGGACTCTTTAAAGTTGAGACACTACATACTGATATACACCTGAACATCAGCAGGAGAGGACTCTTTAAAGTAGGGACACTACATACTGATATACACCTGAACATCAGCAGGAGAGGACTCTTTAAAGTAGGGACACTACATACTGATATACACCTGAACATCAGCAGGAGAGGACTCTTTAAAGTAGACACACTACATACTGATATACACCTGAACACCAGCAGGAGAGGACTCTTTAAAGTAGAGACACTACATACTGATATACACCTGAACATCAGCAGGAGAGGACTCTTTAAAGTAGAGACACTACATACTGATATACACCTGAACATCAGCAGGAGAGGACTCTTTAAAGTAGAGACACTACAAACTGATATACACCTGAACATCAGCAGGAGAGGACTCTTTAAAGTAGAGACACTACATACTGATATACACCTGACCATCAGCAGGAGAGGACTCTTTAAAGTAGAGACACTACATACTGATATACACCTGACCATCAGCAGGAGAGGACTCTTTAAAGTAGAGACACTACATACTGATATACACCTGACCATCAGCAGGAGAGGACTCTTTAAACAATAAGTCTTTCATTTGTTTCGTCCTCCTCTCCTCTCAGGTGGGATAGAGTTCGGTAAAGGCAGCTTCACGTCTCAGCAGGTGGAGCAGAGCGCTCGGCTGGCTGGAGATCAGGCCAAACATCTGGACCGACTCTTCTTCACGGGAGGAAACCCTCTGAACCTGTCCTCCTGTCTGCACCGCCTCACAAACTCCTCCTGCAAGAGGGCAGCCGACGTGTCCGGGTTTGTGGACGAGTTCAAGAAGGACGAGCTGTTCAGTTTCAAATCGGGCAGAAAACACCCGGGCTTTGAGAAGTTCATCTACCCTCAGAGGGTGAGGAACCCGAAGAAGATGGGGAGGAGCGTGAGGAGTCTGAGTGAAGAGCTCGACAGACGGAGAGACCACATCCTCTGAGAGACGCTCGAGTCACAGCTGGAGTTTATCTATCTATAAACACTAATTTTTGGGATTCTACGTTAAAGTTGTATTTACTACAGGAGCAACACGACGGACATGCAGGCGATTTAAAGAGCGTGGATGAAGGATGTAATTGATTGCGTGTCTGATGTATGCACAGCGGCATCTAAAGGGCATTTCAATCTTTAAAAAAACGTAATTGGCCATTAAAACCGCTTCATTTAAATATTGAGTTTTGTTGAAGAAGGTAAGAAAACAAATGTGAATGTGGGAATTTATTACCTGATAAATACATGTTTTTCTTACTTGCAGCAGCTGAACAGACGACTTCTGAAGTTATTTATTTATTTGTTTATAGATATGTTTCAGTCCTCGTGGGACTCCCTGTTTTCCAACATGCTGAACTGCAGAAAAATAAAAAGTATTGACAAAGTTTAAGGGATTTCTGTGTATTTCTTTGTGACATTTTGGTCATGGGACGCCGGGGTTAAATATTTCCATAGAAGGAAGACTATGTAAATATTAACTGCAGACCCTGACCCATCTACAGGTTAGACCTTTATGGATACACAGAGAGGGCAAAAGTACACGCGTCCTTTACTCGAGTAGAAGTACAGATACTCGTGTTTAAAAATGGTAAAAGTACTGACTAAACTTCTTTACTCAAGTCAAAGTAAAGAGGGCTTTGAAATGTACTTCGGTAAAAAGTACCCATGACTAGCAGCTGTTTTAAAGAGTACCTGACCTCCCTTTATATTTGTTACGTGCCCTAGTGTTCGTGTGTGTGTCTTTCTCTCTCTCCCTCTGATTCCCCAGGTGCAGCCTCTCCCCCAGGTGCTCCCAATCCTCAATCAAGGCCTCCATTAAGGACCTGAGGAAGGCTGCAGTCGTCCTTCTCCTCTGGCTGCATCCTGTCTCTGTGTGAGGCCTGTGTTCTTGTGTCAGATGTGCTCCAGTTTACCTTTTCGTGTATTGTTTATTTTAGTTTGCAAGTTGGCTGGTGAGCCCTTTTTCTTGTGTCCATTAAAACATCACTTTGTGGCTTCAGAGATCCGTTTCCTCTCCTTTTTCTCTTGCCCGGTTATTCTTGTGTTGCTTCCCTTCGTTCCCCTAGTTAGTAGGGACCGTAAAAAATGGGGGCTCATCCGGGATCTTTGAGAAAAGGAGTGAGTATTTGATTGTTTCGTGTTTGGTATTGTGTTTGGTGGTGAGCAGTAGGTGTAGCATTGGCTGTGAAGTCTCTTACTGTTTAACAGCTTCCTCTGTTTGGACAGGGGAGTGTCCTTCCTTCAGGCACTCATTTATTATTTTGCCTTTTTTTCTCGGGGTAATCCTGGTGGGGATTTAGTCCCTGTTTGGGGGCAGGCGTTTCAGGGTTTCGGCCGCTGATGTTTGCCTCAAAGTCGCCTCGAGCCCGGCGCGCTCCAGAAGGCAGGGAAGTTGTGGTCGGCAGGATCTGGGGAAGCTTGTCAAGTGAAGGAGTCGATGTTTGTGTCGCCTCAGATATTTTGCCTGTTGTTGAGTGAGGCGATTTAAGTGAGTGTTGAAAATGAGTGTTTAGTATGGCCTCCCTTGTGTGGAGTGAGTGCTCTCATACTGGTTCTAAATTAGATCAGGTTGAAAGTGAGGTTAGCTCGTCTCCAGTGGGAGAAGGAGGAGCGAGAGTTTCAGCCTCCATAAAGGACCTGAGGAAGGAGCTGGAGATCAGGAAGTTGGATGCAGACACAGCTTTCAGGATGCGTCGGCTAGAGCTGCAGACCGGTTCAGTTGGTACCTCTTCGGGGACACCACTAGTGTCAGGGTCTGCTGCTGCTTTTGATGTCGGTAGCAACATTCAGCTGGTCCCTGTCCTTCGTGAGTCAGAAGTTGAGATTTTTTGTTGGTGCCTTCGAGCGCATTGCTACAGCGTTGAAGTTTGGGCTCTGATGGTAACGTGCAAATTATTTGGAAAAGCTCAGGGAGCAGTTGCGGCTCTTACGTTGGAGGACCGTCTAGATTACGCCTTGGTGAAGGTTGCCAGACTTAGGGTGTACGAGCTAGTCCCCGAAGCTTACAGACAAAAGTTTAGACATCCTAGGAAGGGTCCTCACCAAACTCATGTGGAGTTTGCCAGAGTAAAAGGGATGTGGATTGCCTCAGGTAAAGCTACGGATGATTCTTCTCTGAGGGAATTGATCATGTTGGAGGAGTTTAAGAAGCGTTTGCCCGATCGCATTGCTGAGTATGTGAATGAACAAAGAGTAAACTCTCTCTGCTGCCGCTGTGTTAGCTGAAGAGGATGTGCTGACGCATAAAACTGTGTTTCCCTGGTCTCTACTGAGAGGTCCCGCCGTGTGCCAGCCACACCATTTACTCAGCCAGCAAATGTGTGTAACGTGAGAAGAGTGTTTCTATTGTCATCAACCTGGACATGTAATCACCAACTGCGCAGCTCTGAAGCGGAAGGAGCAGCGGAAAAATATGTCTCCGCCTAAAGGCATTGGTCAGGTTACACGCGCACAGGCGTGACCCTGCCGTCTCATTGTCTGAGCCTGTGCTTTCAGATGAAGCTGTGTCCGGGGAGAAGCCAGAAATTGTGGCTCCCCTAGTTAGGAGGGAACGTGACAAAATTAATAGAACAATAATGTCATTGTTAGCTAATGAATGTTTCCATGCTGAACAACGGCAACATGACAACGTTTCCATTGGTCCCTCTTCTTTAGAGAAGACCAGGAAGTGATGGATACACGGATCGTGTTCCAACCAATAGGCACGCAATGACTCTAAAGAATAATGACCACGCACCAACACACATTCAGACTAAAGGAACCAGCTGTTTGGGAAATGAGAGAAGTAGAAAGTACAGGTATTTGTGTTCAACATGTAAGAAGTAGAAAGTACAGGTATTTGAGTTCAACATGTAAGAAGTAGAAAGTACAGGTATTTGGGTTCAACATGTGAGAAGTAGAAAGTACAGGTATTTGGGTTCAACATGTAAGAAGTAGAAAGTACAGGTATTTGGGTTCAACATGTAAGAAGTAGAAAGTACAGGTATTTGGGTTCAACATGTAAGAAGTAGAAAGTACAGGTATTTGGGTTCAACATGTAAGAAGTAGAAAGTACAGGTATTTGGGTTCAACATGTAAGAAGTAGAAAGTACAGGTATTTGGGTTCAACATGTAAGAAGTAGAAAGTACAGGTATTTGGGTTCAACATGTAAGAAGTAGAAAGTACAGGTATTTGAGTTCAACATGTAAGAAGTCGTCAGAAAAATAAGTAGTGGAGTAAAGTACCGATACCAGAAACATGTCCTTAAGTACAGTAACGAAGTATTTGTACTCCACTACTTCCCACCTCTGTAGATACAGTCTACAGGCGAGACAGGTAACTGGTCTGGGATCAGGTTGAACTCACCGAGTGCGTTGCTCATCCAGGACACGTGAGGCTCCACGTCGTCTGTGAGCTCCGGCAGCTCGTCCAGCAGGTTAGAGCACTGCTTCTGGACATAAAACACCCCCTGCTTCTGCACCTGGAACACGAACACACACACATTGAAATATATACAGGAGCAAGAACTTCTAAACAAGATACACTTCAGTGACTTCAAACTCCATTTTTAGTGTTACTATTAAATGAATCTAAGCCAATAAATACAGTTTTTTAGATAAATATAGTAGTTGTCCAGCAGGGGGCAGCACAGCGTCTCACCTTCCCCTCGATGATGTCCAGAACAGAAGAAAAGCTCATGCGTCTTTCCTCCGGCATCACGAAGCGGTCGCCGTTAACGGCATCAGCGTAACCGTTAGGAGTCACCGCTACGCTGATGACCTTTGACCCCACCTTCTCCCTGCAAACAGGTCACACAATACAATCCAAAGGGGCTTTATGAGTATGAGGTATCCCAACTGTAGCTGTGAACATGACAGGATGTGTGATGACCTGGAAGAGCATCAGGACTGTTTGAGGCAGATGATAGCTATGTGATTAACATGAGGATTCAGCCTCTATGGAGAGAGACATCAAGCATGCTCATTTCTGACGTGGAGCTAATCTGAAGTAAACATTGAAGACTGCTTTCTGTTCCTCCATCTTGTGACTGTGTAACTCCCTCTCTTGGATATCAGCATGTGAAGGACACTGCTCAGGAACTAGTTGATGCTCTGTATGTGATGACTGCTTCCATTCTGGAGAGGATCACAGATACGTGGATCCTGAGGCTGAAGCTCAAGCCGGGGACGAGTGAGATTTGTCTAACACATACTGTATATGCCAACAACGTGCAAATAAAAAAAAAAATATATATATATCACACCCTGACACCACAGAAGAAGAAGGACCTAAGAGTGGGCGGGGCTTCCTCACCTCAGGTAGTCTGGCGTCCACCTGGACAGAGCCGGCCAATGGCTTAAGGCGTTGCGGATGATGCACGGCTTGTTTGGACCAATCCAGTCGCGGTAGAAGTGCAGCGGGTCGGGCGGCTCCTCCAGGTACGGCACTGATTGGTTCAGGTACAAGTCTGAAAGGTAATCAGTCAACAATGAGTCTGATCTCAGCACTTCAGAAGAGAGACAGAAAACTGAGGAGTCAGCAGCACTTTATACAATACAGCTTTATCTTTGTGAATCCCTTTAAAACCTCCAGACTAAAGTGCTGCACAGAGAAATCAATAAATGAATACATCTCTAAGTTGTTTGAATTTATTTGTGTTGAAATGAGATATATACACACTAAAGATATTTAATTAGAAGGATTGGCAGCTTGGGATATCTTGCTTCAGAGGATGTCCTTAACACAAATATACAACAAATACAGAAAAACAAACAAAGTAAATGTACACAGACAAAAGGCCTTTCCACTTACAATCAACCTACTGCTTCAAAATTGTCAAAATACTTAGTGAATTAACGCTTACCCATACAATGGTACATATATGGACATTAAAGGTCACCTATCATGCTATCTTTAGGCAATAGCATACAGTAGGTCTCAGAAATATAAAAACATGTCTGTGAAGTGTTTTGCTCAAAATACCAAACAGATTATTCTAGCCATGCCTCATATCCCTCTGTTTCACTTCCTGTTTCTAAAGCGCTGATTTGGGAATAAAGCTTTAAAGAGGAGGGGTCTGAGCTCATGCGGGACCCGGCAGCTACCGTCTAAACTAAATGCTGCCGTGATGAAACTCCATATCATGGATCATCAAGGCTCTGAAACAGTCTGGAGCTCAAAGGCTTTCTCTCTTGCCGGTTACACCACAAGGTGAGTTCCTTTCTACTTCCTGCTTCTTCACACACATGCTCTCCAGCACAGGTTAGCTCTGAGTGCTAGCGATGCTAATGTAAACACCGACCATATTACGTCCAAAGCAGTCGGGCATTGTTTCTGACAGCAACGTTTCTGATTGGGCCGTGGGTCCACATTTCAGATGTTACGTCATATCGGACGCAAATCTGGATCAGCTCCGTTGTTCCCCGTTTTTAGAGATTTGGGTACGGAGGAAAAGAGAGAGGGTTTTATTTTCTGACGCTGCGTGAGTTCCCCGACACACCGGGGACACATGTTGATGTAGAGAAGACGTGCATTTTGCATGATAGGTCCCCTTTAAAATATATATGGACAAACATATCTATCCCTGGAGACAATACATCCGATCTGATCTGAATAAGGCAAGAAGGAAGTTAGTAAAAAAATGGTTGAATTAAGTGAAAATGTCTTCTAGAAATAAGTATTTTTTAGAGAAGTATAAATAAAACAGTGAAGCCTTCTACATGGTAACCTGAACACACATCAGTCATCTATTATATCAATAATGAACGACAATAGGAGAATGAAGATTTGTTTCTGATCAGCCAGTATCTGAAATAACACAGTCTTGGTTGTGAAATCATTATTTTCCTGACCTCTAGACTAGGTTGAAACAGAAAGTAGAGTTAATAGTTATATATGGGGAATTAAAAAAGTTTAGATCAAATTAAAGACTCAAAAGCGTAATTCCTCCATTTTCTAGATTGGATCATTAATTAATTGATTGATTGATTATTACATTTCAAAAAGTCAGATTTGTGCCAAAAAAAACACGTTATACTATTTATTTAGTAGTTTGTTCATAACAAATATTTTTAAGTGGCAGCAAGTATTAGTTACAATCTCATGCCACACACACACACACACACACACACACACAACACACACACACACCACACACACACACACACACACACACACACACACACACACACACACACACACACACACACCACACACACACACACACACACACACACACACACACACACACACACACACACACACACACACACACAGTAACAGTAGTAACTAATACCTATTAGTACTAGTAAGTTACTGGTAGTAGTGATAGTAAGAAGTAGGTTGCACTAGTTGGAGTAACAATGAGTGGTGGCAGTACTCATTGTAATACTAGCAGTAGTACTAGTTGTAGTACTACAGTATCTCGCTCTCGAGCTAATACAGCTGTCCCTCCGATTCTGACACTGGAAGGGACATGCATTGATAAAGTAGCATCCTACAAATATCTGGGCCTTTGATGTTCATATTGGGAACCTACTGAGAAAACTTAGACCTAAACTGGGCTTTTTCTTCCGTTTAAAGAAATGTTTCCCGTCTGAAGCCAGGAAGAGAATTGTGCAGAGTTCCTTTCTGTCTGTATTAGACTATGGCGATGTGATCTATATGCATGCTTCTTCCTCCCTGCTTAAAAAGCTGGATTCTGCGTACCATGCTGCTATACGTTTTGTAACGGGTGCAGGCTCTCGCACCCACCACTGCACTTTGCATCAGTCCTTAGGACGGTCCTCTGTGTACCAAAGAAGACAATCACACATGTTGATTTTTATCCTTAAGTCATTGCTAGGTAAGCTGCCCTTATATATCTCCAGACTTCTGTCCTTTTATACTTGCTTTTTTAATACCAGACGAACAGCAAATGGGATGCTTTTAACTGTTGGTGCTTGGTAAAGCTGCATTCTCCCACTATGCTCCCTTTTTATGGAATACACTGCAAGTAAAACTTTGTCTAGAGGCACTTCCTGCTGTAAATGCTTTTAAAGGTATGCTACGATTAGCCCTTCATGAACCATGCAACTGTTTTACCTGATGCTATTGCTGATGTGATTATGCTTCTTGCCACTGCACAAATGGCCTTCTGTATTTATATTTCAATTGTATGTTTTTTTTGTTTAATGCCCTTGTTTTATGTTGAAACTTGTTGGTCAGGACTCCCTGGAAGAAGAGATCTTGTATCTCAATGGGACATTCCTGGATAAATAAAGGATAAATAAAAATAATGTTTCTCACCGTGAGCCTCCACAGAAAACTCAGCCAGTCGTTTCTTCACAGACTCCATTATGTTACTCCGTCATCACAAACAAACAATATCATATATCTGATCAAAATTAAATAAATAAATATATAACCGATCCATTCCGCTGCTGTCAGATCTGTCCCATCTTCACTGTGCCACGCTGCTTTGTTTACATCCGGTGCGCATGCGCAGTACTCAGCTTGTTTTATTGTGATTGAGACGAGTCGGTTCCCCCTGCAGGAGGGAGGGTGAACTGCACCATGATAATAAGACTTTCAATTATGTGAAGTGTGAATCTCTTCAGGTAGTGTGTGTGCGCGCGCTAGTGTGCGTTGATGAGTTCATGATTGGATGCAGCTGTGGAAGCTCCTGAATCAAATCCCATGGATCTTCACTCATGGACGAGTTTGCGTTGGAGCGTTACTTTGATGACTCCATTGCAAAAGTGAGTACTGACTAAAAAGAGTAAAGTTTAAAATGTCTGCAGGCCAATACTCTGAGTTCGTTTCACCTCAAATGTGGGGGTTGATTTGGGGAAGTTTTAACACGTGCTCTGCTATAGGGTCTAAAGAGGTTATGCTGTAAAGTCTGTAAAAAACCCTTCATGAAAATGTTTCCTTATGATATTGGGGTATATAAATAAATAAAATATGACTGTTTGATTGGCTATACTGCTGGTTTCACCTGCTAAAGGTTTATTTATTTAAATTGTCCAGGTAATCAGTGAACACCTGTTGAGTTCGAGTACATTGAAACGGAGGTGACTTTTCATTTAGATGTAACGAGGAGTTTTTATCATTTAAGTAATAATCAAATAATCCGTAAAGGCAATAATTGAATAGTGTTTCAGTGATTCGTTGCCAATAAAAGTATTTCAATTTCACACATCACCTTGTTTTTAATACAGTACTTAATCTGATTTAAATAATTGAAGATGCACCATTTCATCAAAACAATGTTTTGCTAACATGAGCTATACACATTATTAGCATATTTAAAAAATCCTCTCTGACTGTCACTCAAGTTTCTGTATGACTCTAACTTTTCACGTCACAAACAAAGACAATTCAATCAGGAGAGACGGTTTTGATGTAAGAATATGGGGGGGGGGGATGATAGGCCTACTCCTGCACAACGGGGCCTAATCGCCAAAACTCCATTACACACCATAATCATAAACCGTCCATTCTCATTTGTAGACTTGCCGTCATCTTTTCCATCCTGTAGACCTGTTGAAGTCTGTGCCTCCATTGAATAATTGTCCGAGTTCTTACGTAAATGTCGTACAATTTATATAAAATCACTTTCTGCAGGAGGACTTCCTCTTGGAGGATGATCTGGGCCTCGAGGATCCAGACGCCTCCGCCCCCCCGCTGAAGGTGAAGCCGGCGGAGGATCTGGACCTCAGCTTCCTGCCTGATGAGCTCAGCACGCAGGGCCCAAGTCATGCAAACATAAGTATGACGGCACAGGACCACATTTGTAGGGCAGGAATTGAGTCTTAAAACCTGGAAAATTAGTTGGCATGTTAGCATTTTTGGTTAGATGCCAGAAATAAGGTCTGTGGCCAGGGCCGCCTTAATGCACGGGCTGACCTGGGCTGAAGTCCAGGGGCCTACGGAGATCGAGCCAATAAAAAAAAAAAATCAAATATATATTTTTTTTATTTCGGTTGTTTTTTTGTTTTTTTTAAATAAACAAAGTCTTGGCTTTCAGAATATGAATCTTTTATTTCCAAAATCACATGATAAATAAATGTTTGAAGCTTGTAAAGGGAAGAAGATAGCTCTCCCTCGCCACTCTGCTGTTCCTCAGCGCCGCCCCGCCTCCCTCCGCTGACATTATGAATGTACGCGTATAGTAATCATAGATAACACGGCAGGGTCCGTTGTTTTCATCTGATTTCAAATAAACAATGTCTTGGCTTTCAGAATATTAAACTTGTTTCAGCAAATTCAGAAGATAAATACAACTTTGAAGCTTGTAACGGCATAATTACAAGCGGAGAACGGAGTAACTTGACGTCACAGCAGGCAGAACAACGGCCTGTGTTTCTCGTGAGGGTTTTCCCCGGGAAACAAACACAATACACACAAACGCAAAAATACACAAACCCACACGTATACACACACAACACACACACACACACACACACAAACACACACACACACACACACACACACTCGTGAGCTTCCCCCAGACCAGTAATCCAAACAAAAATATCTTCCCTCCGTAGTATTTTGATCATTTGCTCCGCTAATCAATCAGATCGATGGATTCCAGAGATGACTCCGTAACAGTCCGTGGGCACCACTCAACAGCCAATCAGAATGAGAATATGCTTCACATGTGATTCATTCAAATTGCGAGTGATTGAGTGACAGAAGAAGGTTGTTTAGGAGAAAATGTCGGAGAAGAAAAAGTTTGAGAGTGGCGCTCGGGAAAGGAAATAGTTGAGGGAAAAGGAGTTTGGAGACAAGCAGCTATTACAAAGCATGCCGAAGCTTCCAGATTATTTTAAACCTGTCGGCCAGGATGAGGAGGAAGGACAGATGAGTTCTGTACCGAGCGGCAGCGGTGCCGGCCGCGGGGCCTCGGAGCCAAGTAGGCCGTCTGGTTCTGATAGCGATGGAGTAGCGGGAGAGGAAAAACAGACAGGAGGGACATTATCTGTTGGAGGAGATGGAGAGGACGACGAGGACTTGCTACGTGGAGGGGAGCCAACGGCAACCGGACAGATACATGAGGGAGGCCCGATACGTCACTGATCTGGAGGAGAGGACCAGGCGCGCAGAGCAGAGTGGAGAAGTGCGATCACAGAGCCTGCCGAGGAAATGACTTTCATTTGTTGTTTAAATAGGGGGCCTACAAAAACCAGCCCCAGGGCCTGATGGCAGGTTAAGGCGGGCTTGTCTGTGGCAGTAGCGTGGCGTGGAGAAAAAATTTGGGGAAGCCAATAATACGTCCTTTCTTTTGGGTCGGGGGGGGGGGGGGGGGTGGTCAATGTAATAACGTAACCAGATGAGAGATTACAGCACCCGGTATCATTTTACACACACATGTATCATACAGATGCAGGACTTACACACGCCTGTTATCTAACCGGCAGGTCCGCACGCACTCTCCAGCCGAACCTCTAATAAGCATTCATTCACAAACTAAATCAGGAGACCTTTAACGTCCGATTCGCTCCTTTGTTCCTCGCTGTACACAGCTCCAGTTTGGGCATCGGCCTGTCATCAGATTGTATTTGTTGTTGTTGTTGCTGCTGTAGCGGAAGTTTAGTACAATTTGATTAAATACTCCAAATCTCCACCCTCCATAATTGCACTTGCTTCAATTGCTTGCTACTTTCTAACCGCGGTGAGAGTGGTGCAGTGCCGCTATCTATCTTCTATCGATTAGATTTATGATTCGAAAATTATAAAAGTAGGGTAGACATGTGGATATTATCCGACTGAACAAAACATGCATTTATCTAACAGGTTCGTTATCCATTGACCTTATTTCGAGCTATTTTCCAAAATCCTATGGAGAAATCCCATTGCCTTTTTTTCGAGGGAAACCGAGCGCAGCTTACTTCCGGGTTTTAGGACGCGTCACTGCCACACTAAGTTGATGCGATTTGATTGGATTGTGAGGCAAGGAAGCCAGCCGCCTCTGGCTTCCCTTGCATGGATGTATAATAAGAACTCCTCGCAACAGAGTGCAATCTACTGTTTCGCCATAACATGTAGAGGGGCGCTGTTTCACTATTTGTAAAATACTCAATGAGAATGGGGAGAGACGGGCCGGCAGCAACACGCAGCACAGAAAAATTACCGAAACTAAACGAAGTGTTTTTATTTATTAAAATTATAACTACAATCTGAAAAAACAGGGAAAGCCTGGCTTCCCTTGGCCTCCAGGAGAAAACGCCACTGGTCTGTGGTTAACACAAGCTGAAGAGATTTTACAATTTGTTCTATGACATAAAATACGTCAGTAAATACCCCATTGGTGAATAAAAAAAATGACTAACAAGTGTCGGAATGAAACAACTAAACGTCATCATGCTCAACATTAGCCACCTTTAGCTTAGCGGTGGTGACGTGAAGTCATGTGACCGTGCTGTAGTTCCTTTATAGCCCAACATTAGCCACCTTTAGCTTAGTGGTGATGACGTGAAGTCATGTGACCGTGCTGCAGTTCCTTTATAGCCCAACATTAGCCACCTTTAGCTTAGTGGTGATGACGTGAAGTCATGTGACCGTGCTGGAGTTCCTTTTATAGCCTAACATTAGCTTTGAACTTCTGGAGATGGCATTTAAGCTTCATAAATCATAAAAGTGATGTTAATATGTGGAGATAATGCTGCTGAACCAAACGTGCAAGTATCATAAAAAGCTTTTTTGCTGCAATAATCCAATAGAAAAATCCCACTGGCTTTTTGTTAGGGAACCAGTATAAAACATTGATATCTGCCTACAAAAACAAGTAATCCCTGCACCCCTCTGTATAGAGAACGGATAAACAATGTGTGGATAAAAAAAGGGGCATGAATGATTTTATGTTTTTTTACTTTGAATTAAAGAAGCCCTGTTGTGTGTTTTTGTTTCAGATGACAGTCAGACTTCAGCTCTGAATGTCTCTCGGGACAGTGGTGTCGGTTTGGACTTCAACTCCCAGGCTTCCACACTGGCAACACAAGAGAACCCCCAGCAGGTGGCGTCGGTTTCGGGGCTAGGGACCAGTGCTTTCTACCCCATGACCCCCATGACCCCAATGACCCCCATGACCCCAATGACCCCTGTAACTGAGAAGTCAGGAATCATCCCACAGCTACAGTAAGTCACTGATAACGAAGATCCAATTAGATCTAGATTGTTTAAAAGTCTATGAGAGAATGATTTGTTACGTAAGTCACTGATGAACATAGGAACATAGTACTGATACTTTAACTGTTGTAGTTACGGTTCTGAAGTGCATTCTCTCTTATATCCAGCAGGGGGCGACTCCAATTATATTGAGATTGTATAGAAGTCTATGAGAAAATGACCCTACTTCTGACTTGGTTTATCACCTCATTAAAACAGTTCCTGACAAGGTTATAGTCTCAATTGCTAGTTTCAGGTATCTTTCAATACAGCGTCACGTAAAGTGCTTTAAACCTTGCATTCTTTTAAATATCCAGCAGGGGGCGACTCCAATTATATTGAGGTTGTATAGAAGTCTATGAGAAAATTATACTACTTCTCACTTGGTTTATTACGTCATTAAACATGTTCCTGACAAGTGTGTAGTCTTAATCTTTAGTTTCCCGTCTTCTTCAATTCAGAACCATGTCATGATGTAATATATTTTCTATTTAAATTAAAATTGATGACAAAGACCTAAGTTTTTTTATGACTCGGCCACCATGTGATTTGGCTTTGCTATCACAAGGTTTTTCCGTCTGCACATTTTTGTTATTTTCAAATTCATGGAAGTAGAATTAGGTTGGGCTCAACCATCCTATTTCTCCACCGGTTCCACAAAAACAAGATGGCGACTGTTAAAAACCTATGGCGACAGACAAAAGCGAAACTAATGGCTTTTTAACCTTGTTTTTATTGCCATTGCAGGAAAAGTCTGATTCGGTTTTGGTCTGTACAAACAGTTTATACTTTCAAGTTTTAAGTGTTCTGCTGCCTTCAGATAGAGTGACATGCTGGTGTTTCCGTGTGTCTGCAGGAACATCGTCTCCACAGTGAACCTGTGCTGTCCTCTGGATCTCAAGTTCATCGCCCTGCAAGCCAGAAATGCAGAGTACAACCCAAAGGTACCGTTAGATTTTACAATATATTACAAACACATTTAGAAGCGAAGAGATATCATGTATTATACAGAAACATTATCTAAAGCCTCAAACTAACCAAATGCCCTAAAAACTAAACTAACCCTACTAAATATTCCCAATGATTGATTTCTTCATTGTAAACATTGGTGTAATGTTCTTTAGAAGTCCCAAACAGTTTCTGGGTATGTTTTCCTTTTGTCCTTTTTGCCAAAATGCAAATAATTTAACTGGTGTTCAGAATATAAAACTATAATTTGTTGCTATATTAGCGCTTAGACAAGGTTAGCTCAAAGTTAGCTTTGAAGTTTTACAGTGATAAGTCAGTACAGTATACACAGAGGTGGGAAGAAATGGAGTACAAATACTTCGTTACTGTACTTAAGTACATGTTTCTGGTATCAGTACTTTACTCCAATATTTATTATGCTGACGACTTTTTACTTTGACTTCTTACATGTTGAACACAAATACCTGTACTTTCTACTTCTTACATGTTGAACTCAAATACCTGTACTTTCTACTTCTTACATGTTGAACTCAAATACCTGTACTTTCTACTTCTTACATGTTGAACTCAAATACCTGTACTTTCTACTTCTTACATTTTGAACCCAAATACCTGTACTTTCTACTTCTTACATGTTGAACACAAATACCTGTACTTTCTACTTCTTACATGTTGAACTCAAATACCTGAACTTTCTACTTCTTACATGTTGAACACAAATACCTGTACTTTCTACTTCTTACATTTTGAACCCAAATACCTGTACTTTCTACTTCTTACATTTTGAACACAAATACCTGTACTTTCTACTTCTTACATTTTGAACCCAAATACCTGTACTTTCTACTTCTCACATGTTGAACTCAAATACCTGTACTTTCTACTTCTTACATTTTGAACACAAATACCTGTACTTTCTACTTCTTACATGTTGAACTCAAATACCTGTACTTTCTACTTCTTACATGTTGAACACAAATACCTGTACTTTCTACTTCTTACATGTTGAACACAAATACCTGTACTTTCTACTTCTTACATGTTGAACACAAATACCTGTACTTTCTACTTCTTACATGTTGAACCCAAATACCTGTACTTTCTACTTCTTACATTTTGAACACAAATACCTGTACTTTCTACTTCTCACATGTTGAACCCAAATACCTGAACTTTCTACTTCTCACATGTTGAACCCAAATACCTGAACTTTCTACTTCTTACATGTTGAACCCAAATACCTGTACTTTCTACTTCTTACATGTTGAACCCAAATACCTGAACTTTCTACTTCTTACATGTTGAACCCAAATACCTGTACTTTCTACTTCTCACATGTTGAACCCAAATACCTGTACTTTCTACTTCTCACATGTTTAACACAAATACCTGTACTTTCTACTTCTTACATGTTGAACTCAAATACCTGTACTTTCTACTTCTCACATGTTGAACCCAAATACCTGTACTTTCTACTTCTTACATGTTGAACACAAATACCTGTACTTTCTACTTCTCACATGTTGAACCCAAATACCTGAACTTTCTACTTCTTACATGTTGAACACAAATACCTGTACTTTCTACTTCTTACATGTTGAACCCAAATACCTGTACCTTCTACTTCTCACATGTTGAACCGAAATACCTGAACTTTCTACTTCTCACATGTTGAACCCAAATACCTGTACTTTCTACTTCTCACATGTTGAACCCAAATACCTGTACTTTCTACTTCTTACATGTTGAACCCAAATACCTGTACTTTCTACTTCTCACATGTTTAACACAAATACTTGTACTTTCTACTTCTTACATGTTGAACTCAAATACCTGTACTTTCTACTTCTCACATGTTGAACTCAAATACCTGTACTTTCTACTTCTTACATGTTGAACACAAATACCTGTACTTTCTACTTCTTACATGTTGAACCCAAATACCTGTACTTTCTACTTCTTACATGTTGAACACAAATACCTGTACTTTCTACTTCTTACATGTTGAACCCAAATACCTGTACTTTCTACTTCTTACATGTTGAACCCAAATACCTGTACTTTCTACTTCTCACATGTTGAACTCAAATACCTGTACCTTCTACTTCTCACATGTTGAACCCAAATACCTGTACTTTCTACTTCTTACATGTTGAACCCAAATACCTGTACTTTCTACTTCTTACATGTTGAACTCAAATACCTGTACTTTCTACTTCTCACATGTTGAACCCAAATACCTGTACTTTCTACTTCTTACATGTTGAACACAAATACCTGTACTTTCTACTTCTTACATGTTGAACACAAATACCTGTACTTTCTACTTCTTACATGTTGAACCCAAATACCTGTACTTTCTACTTCTTACATGTTGAACACAAATACCTGTACTTTCTACTTCTTACATGTTGAACACAAATACCTGTACTTTCTACTTCTTACATGTTGAACACAAATACCTGTACTTTCTACTTCTTACATGTTGAACCCAAATACCTGTACTTTCTAATTCTTACATGTTGAACCCAAATACCTGTACTTTCTACTTCTTACATTTTGAACACAAATACCTGTACTTTCTACTTCTTACATGTTGAACTCAAATACCTGTACTTTCTACTTCTTACATGTTGAACACAAATACCTGTACTTTCTACTTCTTACATGTTGAACACAAATACCTGTACTTTCTACTTCTTACATGTTGAACACAAATACCTGTACTTTCTACTTCTTACATGTTGAACCCAAATACCTGTACTTTCTACTTCTCACATTTTGAACACAAATACCTGTACTTTCTACTTCTCACATTTTGAACACAAATACCTGTACTTTCTACTTCTCACATGTTGAACCCAAATACCTGTACTTTCTACTTCTCACATGTTGAACACAAATACCTGTACTTTCTACTTCTCACATGTTGAACACAAATACCTGTACTTTCTACTTCTTACATGTTGAACCCAAATACCTGTACTTTCTACTTCTCACATTTTGAACACAAATACCTGTACTTTCTACTTCTCACATGTTGAACTCAAATACCTGTACTTTCTACTTCTCACATGTTGAACTCAAATACCTGTACTTTCTACTTCTTACATGTTGAACACAAATACCTGTACTTTCTACTTCTTACATGTTGAACACAAATACCTGTACTTTCTACTTCTTACATGTTGAACCCAAATACCTGTACTTTCTACTTCTTACATTTTGAACACAAATACCTGTACTTTCTACTTCTCACATGTTGAACCCAAATACCTGTACTTTCTACTTCTCACATTTTGAACACAAATACCTGTACTTTCTACTTCTCACATGTTGAACTCAAATACCTGTACCTTCTACTTCTCACATTTTGAACACAAATACCTGTACTTTCTACTTCTCACATGTTGAACTCAAATACCTGTACTTTCTACTTCTCACATGTTGAACTCAAATACCTGTACTTTCTACTTCTTACATGTTGAACTCAAATACCTGTACTTTCTACTTCTTACATGTTGAACACAAATACCTGTACTTTCTACTTCTTACATGTTGAACTCAAATACCTGTACTTTCTACTTCTTACATGTTGAACCCAAATACCTGTACTTTCTACTTCTTACATGTTGAACCCAAATACCTGTACTTTCTACTTCTTACATGTTGAACCCAAATACCTGTACTTTCTACTTCTCACATGTTGAACACTAATACCTGTACTTTCTACTTCTCACATGTTGAACTCAAATACCTGTACTTTCTACTTCTCACATGTTGAACCCAAATACCTGTACTTTCTACTTCTACATGTTGAACCCAAATACCTGTACTTTCTACTTCTCACATGTTGAACTCAAATACCTGTACTTTCTACTTCTTCACATGTTGAACCCAAATACCTGTACTTTCTACTTCTCTACATGTTGAACTCAAATACCTGTACTTTCTACTTCCTCACATGTTGAACACAAATACCTGTACTTTCTACTTCTCACATGTTGAACACAAATACCTGTACTTTCTACTTCTCACATGTTGAACACAAATACCTGTACTTTCTACTTCTTACATGTTGAACACAAATACCTGTACTTTCTACTTCTCACATGTTGAACACAAATACCTGTACTTTCTACTTCTCACATGTTGAACTCTAATACCTGTACTTTCTACTTCTCACATGTTGAACACAAATACCTGTACTTTCTACTTCTCACATGTTGAACTTAAATACCTGTACTTTCTACTTCTCACATGTTGAACTCTAATACCTGTACTTTCTACTTCTCACATGTTGAACACAAATACCTGTACTTTCTACTTCTCACATGTTGAACTCTAATACCTGTACTTTCTACTTCTCACATGTTGAACCCAAATACCTGTACTTTCTACTTCTCACATGTTTAACACAAATACCTGTACTTTCTACTTCTCACATGTTTAACACAAATACCTGTACTTTCTACTTCTCACATGTTGAACTCAAATACCTGTACCTTCTACTTCTCACATGTTGAACCCAAATACCTGTACTTTCTACTTCTTACATGTTGAACACAAATACCTGTACTTTCTACTTCTTACATGTTGAACACAAATACCTGTACTTTCTACTTCTTACATGTTGAACTCAAATACCTGTACTTTCTACTTCTCACATGTTGAACCCAAATACCTGTACTTTCTACTTCTCACATGTTGAACACAAATACCTGTACTTTCTACTTCTCACATGTTGAACCCAAATACCTGAACTTTCTACTTCTCACATGTTGAACCCAAATACCTGTACTTTCTACTTCTCACATGTTGAACACAAATACCTGTACTTTCTACTTCTCACATGTTGAACACAAATACCTGTACTTTCTACTTCTCACATGTTGAACACAAATACCTGTACTTTCTACTTCTCACATGTTGAACTCTAATACCTGTACTTTCTACTTCTCACATGTTGAACTCTAATACCTGTACTTTCTACTTCTCACATGTTGAACACGAATACCTGTACTTTCTACTTCTCACATGTTGAACTCTAATACCTGTACTTTCTACTTCTCACATGTTGAACCCAAATACCTGTACTTTCTACTTCTTACATGTTGAACCCAAATACCTGTACTTTCTACTTCTCACATGTTTAACACAAATACCTGTACTTTCTACTTCTCACATGTTGAACTCAAATACCTGTACTTTCTACTTCTCACATGTTGAACTCAAATACCTGTACTTTCTACTTCTCACATGTTGAACCCAAATACCTGAACTTTCTACTTCTTACATGTTGAACCCAAATACCTGTACTTTCTACTTCTCACATGTTGAACTTAAATACCTGTACTTTCTACTTCTCACATGTTGAACTCAAATACCTGAACTTTCTACTTCTTACATGTTGAACTCAAATACCTGAACTTTCTACTTCTTACATGTTGAACCCAAATACCTGAACTTTCTACTTCTCACATGTTGAACCCAAATACCTGTACTTTCTACTTCTTACATGTTGAACACAAATACCTGTACTTTCTACTTCGTACATGTTGAACTCAAATACCTGTACTTTCTACTTCTCACATGTTGAACCCAAATACCTGTACTTTCTACTTCTTACATGTTGAACACAAATACCTGTACTTTCTACTTCTTACATGTTGAACCCAAATACCTGTACTTTCTACTTCTTACATGTTGAACCCAAATACCTGTACTTTCTACTTCTCACATGTTGAACTCAAATACCTGTACCTTCTACTTCTCACATGTTGAACCCAAATACCTGAACTTTCTACTTCTTACATGTTGAACCCAAATACCTGTACTTTCTACTTCTCACATGTTGAACCCAAATACCTGTACTTTCTACTTCTCACATGTTGAACCCAAATACCTGTACTTTCTACTTCTTACATGTTGAACACAAATACCTGTACTTTCTACTTCTCACATGTTGAACACAAATACCTGTACTTTCTACTTCTCACATGTTGAACCCAAATACCTGTACTTTCTACTTCTCACATGTTGAACTCAAATACCTGTACTTTCTACTTCTTACATGTTGAACTCAAATACCTGTACTTTCTACTTCTTACATGTTGAACACAAATACCTGTACTTTCTACTTCTTACATGTTGAACTCAAATACCTGTACTTTCTACTTCTCACATGTTGAACACAAATACCTGTACTTTCTACTTCTCACATGTTGAACCCAAATACCTGTACTTTCTACTTCTCACATGTTGAACACAAATACCTGTACTTTCTACTTCTCACATGTTGAACTCAAATACCTGTACTTTCTACTTCTCACATGTTGAACCCAAATACCTGTACTTTCTACTTCTCACATGTTGAACCCAAATACCTGTACTTTCTACTTCTCTCATGTTTAACACAAATACCTGTACTTTCTACTTCTTACATGTTGAACTCAAATACCTGTACTTTCTACTTCTTACATGTTGAACTCAAATACCTGTACTTTCTACTTCTTACATTTTGAACTCAAATACCTGTACTTTCTACTTCTTACATTTTGAACACAAATACCTGTACTTTCTACTTCTCACATGTTGAACACAAATACCTGTACTTTCTACTTCTCACATGTTGAACCCAAATACCTGTACTTTCTACTTCTCTCATGTTGAACCCAAATACCTGTACTTTCTACTTCTCACATGTTGAACCCAAATACCTGTACTTTCTACTTCTCACATGTTGAACTCAAATACCTGTACTTTCTACTTCTCACATGTTGAACCCAAATACCTGTACTTTCTACTTCTTACATGTTGAACTCAAATACCTGTACTTTCTACTTCTCACATGTTGAACACAAATACCTGTACTTTCTACTTCTTACATGTTGAACACAAATACCTGTACTTTCTACTTCTTACATGTTGAACACAAATACCTGTACTTTCTACTTCTTACATGTTGAACACAAATACCTGTACTTTCTACTTCTTACATGTTGAACACAAATACCTGTACTTTCTA
>NW_027262049.1:5000-24629 GCF_902827115.2 Pseudochaenichthys georgianus | reverse complement strand
ATCCTTTACTCAAGTAGAAGTACACACATCCTTTACTCAAGTAGAAGTACACACATCCTTTACTCAGGTAGAAGTACACACATCCTTTACTCAAGTAGAAGTACACACATCCTTTACTCAAGTAGAAGTACACACATCCTTTACTCAAGTAGAAGTACACACATCCTTTACTCAAGTAGAAGTACACACATCCTTTACTCAAGTAGAAGTACACACATACTTTACTCAAGTAGAAGTACACACATCCTTTACTCAAGTAGAAGTACAGATACTCGTGTTTAAAAATACTCTGGTGAAAGTAGAAGTACTGACTAAACTTCTTTACTCAAGTCAAAGTAAAGAGGCTTTGAAGTGTACTTCAGTAAAAAGTATCCATAGCTAGCAGCTGCTTTAAAGAGTACCTGACCTCCCTTTATATTAATAGAACAATAAAGTCATTGTTAGCTAATGAATGTTTCCATGGTGACCAACGGCAACATGACAACGTTTCCATTGGTCCCTCTTCTTTAGAGAAGACCAGGAAGTGATGGATACACGGATCGTGTTCCAACCAATAGGCACGCAGTGACTCTAAAGAATAATGACCACGCACCAACACACATTCAGACTAAAGGAACCAGCTGTTTGGGAAATGAGAGAAGTAGAAAGTACAGGTATTTGAGTTCAACATGTAAGTAGAAAGTACAGGTATTTGTGTTCAACATGAGAGAAGTAGAAAGTACAGGTATTTGGGTTCAACATGTAAGAAGTAGAAAGTATAGGTATTTGTGTTCAACATGTAGAGAAGTAGAAAGTACAGGTATTTGAGTTCAACATGTAAGTAGAAAGTACAGGTATTTGAGTTCAACATGAGAGAAGTAGAAAGTACAGGTATTTGAGTTCAACATGTAAGAAGTAGAAAGTACAGGTATTTGTGTTCAACATGAGAGAAGTAGAAAGTACAGGTATTTGTGTTCAACATGAGAGAAGTAGAAAGTACAGGTATTTGAGTTCAACATGTAAGAAGTAGAAAGTACAGGTATTTGAGTTCAACATGAGAGAAGTAGAAAGTACAGGTATTTGAGTTCAACATGTAAGAAGTAGAAAGTACAGGTATTTGTGTTCAACATGAGAGAAGTAGAAAGTACAGGTATTTGTGTTCAACATGAGAGAAGTAGAAAGTACAGGTATTTGAGTTCAACATGTAAGAAGTAGAAAGTACAGGTATTTGTGTTCAACATGAGAGAAGTAGAAAGTACAGGTATTTGAGTTCAACATGAGAGAAGTAGAAAGTTCAGGTATTTGAGTTCAACATGAGAGAAGTAGAAAGTACAGGTATTTGAGTTCAACATGAGAGAAGTAGAAAGTTCAGGTATTTGAGTTCAACATGAGAGAAGTAGAAAGTACAGGTATTTGAGTTCAACATGGGAGAAGTAGAAAGTACAGGTATTTGAGTTCAACATGTAAGAAGTAGAAAGTACAGGTATTTGGGTTCAACATGTAAGAAGTAGAAAGTACAGGTATTTGGGTTCAACATGTAAGAAGTAGAAAGTACAGGTATTTGAGTTCAACATGTAAGAAGTAGAAGTACAGGTATTTGTGTTCAACATGAGAGAAGTAGAAAGTACAGGTATTTGTGTTCAACATGAGAGAAGTAGAAAGTACAGGTATTTGAGTTCAACATGTAAGAAGTAGAAAGTACAGGTATTTGTGTTCAACATGAGAGAAGTAGAAAGTACAGGTATTTGTGTTCAACATGAGAGAAGTAGAAAGTACAGGTATTTGTGTTCAACATGAGAGAAGTAGAAAGTACAGGTATTTGAGTTCAACATGTAAGAAGTAGAAAGTACAGGTATTTGTGTTCAACATGAGAGAAGTAGAAAGTACAGGTATTTGAGTTCAACATGAGAGAAGTAGAAAGTTCAGGTATTTGAGTTCAACATGAGAGAAGTAGAAAGTTCAGGTATTTGAGTTCAACATGAGAGAAGTAGAAAGTACAGGTATTTGAGTTCAACATGTGAGAAGTAGAAAGTACAGGTATTTGAGTTCAACATGAGAGAAGTAGAAAGTACAGGTATTTGAGTTCAACATGAGAGAAGTAGAAAGTTCAGGTATTTGAGTTCAACATGAGAGAAGTAGAAAGTACAGGTATTTGAGTTCAACATGAGAGAAGTAGAAAGTACAGGTATTTGAGTTCAACATGTAAGAAGTAGAAAGTACAGGTATTTGGTTCAACATGTAAGAAGTAGAAAGTACAGGTATTTGAGTTCAACATGTAAGAAGTAGAAAGTACAGGTATTTGTGTTCAACATGTAAGAAGTAGAAAGTACAGGTATTTGTGTTCAACATGTAAGAAGTAGAAAGTACAGGTATTTGGGTTCAACATGTAAGAAGTAGAAAGTACAGGTATTTGAGTTCAACATGTGAGAAGTAGAAAGTACAGGTATTTGAGTTCAACATGAGAGAAGTAGAAAGTACAGGTATTTGAGTTCAACATGTAAGAAGTAGAAAGTACAGGTATTTGATGTTCAACATGTAAGAAGTAGAAAGTACAGGTATTTGAGTTCAACATGTGAGAAGTAGAAAGTACAGGTATTTGAGTTCAACATGTAAGAAGTAGAAAGTACAGGTATTTGAGTTCAACATGTGAGAAGTAGAAAGTACAGGTATTTGTGTTCAACATGTAAGAAGTAGAAAGTACAGGTATTTCAGTTCAACATGTAAGAAGTAGAAAGTACAGGTATTTGTGTTCAACATGTGAGAAGTAGAAAGTACAGGTATTTGAGTTCAACATGTAAGAAGTCAAAGTAAAAAGTCGTCAGAAAAACAAGTAGTGGAGTAAAGTACTGACACCAGAAACATGTACTTAAGTACATTCATGACCTTTTTCAATGCCAAAATCAAAAATATTCACCAGCAACTGACCTCCTCCAGCTATACATCACTTCACTCAACTCCGTATGCTCCCCTCTCCTCCCCACTATCCAGCTTCGAACTTCCCACTGTCGCTGAAATATCAAATCTCATTCGGAAATCAAAATCATCCACCTGCCAGCTTGACCCCCCTTCCTACCCACCTAGTTAAAGCATGTCTACCTTCTCTCTCCGCTTTAATTACCGACATAATTCACTCCTCCCTTACCTCTGGTCTCGTCCCCTCATCCCTCAAAACAGGTGCAATAACCCCTATTCTCAAGAGACCTGGTGCGGACCCCAACAACTTCAATAATTTCCACCCAATCTCAAATTTACCATTTGTCTCCAAGATACTCGAAAAAACAGTTGCAGCCCAAGTCCATACTCATCTGAACAACAATAATCTTTTTGAAGAATTTCAGTCTGGCTTCCGCTCCTCACACAGTACAGAGACGGCCATGGTTAAAATCACAAACGACCTCCTAGTAGCAGCTGACTCTGGGCTCTTATCCATACTCATCCTCCTTGACCTGACTGCAGCCTTTGACACCATCTCACACCAAATCCTCCTTGACAGATTATCTTCCATTGGTATCACTGACACATCCCACACCTGGTTTAGATCTTTCCTCTCCGGCCGTACTCACTTTGTCCAACTCAAACACTTCAGATCACAGTCCCATCCAGTCTTCACTGGTGTTCCTCAGGGTTCTGTCTTGGGCCCCCTCCTATTTATCATCTACCTCCTACCTCTCGGCCATATCTTCAGAAAATACGCAATCCAATTTCACTGCTACGCGGATGACACCCAGCTCTACTTTTCCACCAAACCCACCTCCACTCTCCCCCCCACTGCCCTTTCTGACTGCTTACTGGAAATCAAATCCTGGTTCTCATCCAACTTCTTAAAACTCAACAGTGATAAAACCGAGTTTCTCCTCGTTGGCTCCAAGTCCACTCTGGCTAAAACTGACTAATTCTTCCTCACTATTGACAATTCCACAGTCTCCCCTCCCCCCAAGTTAGGAGTCTGGGTGTCATCCTCGACAGCACCTTATCATTTGAAGCTCACATCAACAACATCACTCGATCTGCCTACTTCCACCTCCGCAATATTAACCGCCTCCGCCCGTCACTCGCACCCAACAGCACCGCCATCCTCGTCCACGCCCTTGTTACGTCCCGTATCGATTATTGCAACTCCATCCTCTCTGGTCTTCCTCACAAATCCCTGCGTAAGCTCCAACAGGTCCAAAACTCAGCCGCCCGTATCATCACCAGAACTCCTTTCATTAATCATATCACTCCGGTTCTCCAACAACTCCACTGGCTCCCCGTTAAGCAGCGCATAGACTTCAAAGTGCTGCTCCTCACCTTCAAGGCCCTTCACACTCTTGCACCTCCATATCTCTCTGAGCTCCTTCACACCTACACTCCCTCTCGTACTCTCCGATCCTCCTCTGTACCTTCTGCACGCCTGATCACCATGGGGTCACGAGCCTTCAGCCACTTTGCCCCCCGTCTCTGGAACTCTCTCCCACAAGACGTCCGCAATATGGACTCACTCCCAACCTTCAAATCCAGCCTGAAAACACACCTTTTTAAACTGGCGTATTCCATTTCTTAATCTCTGCTAAACTGATTGTTGATTTTAAGTCTCTGTTTTTTAAGTATTTTTTAAGTCTTGTATTACTGTGTGCTCTTCTTTGTTGCTTGTTTTTAATTTGCTCTGTAAGGTGTCCTTGAGAGCTTTGAAAGGAGCCCATAAATAAAATGCATTATTATTATTATTATTATTAAGTACAGTAATGAAGTATTTGTACTCCACCACTTCCCCTCTCTGCTGAGGTGTGAGGGTGAACTGGACTGAACTGAAGTGTCTCTCAGGTGGATCTGGTCTGGAGGGTGTCTCCGGTCCCGTGGGTTTGGTTGGACCCTGTTTATCCGGACCCCCCGGACCTGAAGGACAGCCGGGACCCATGGGCGTCATCGGATTCACAGGTAACATCTCCGTCCATAAGAACCCTACATCTGTCTGTCCGTCAACGCCTTACGGTGTGATACTCCTTTACTGTCAGAACACGTCTGACACGTGTCCTGCATCCCAGCTGTCCTCTGACGGGGACAACAGGACGTAGACCGCCCAAGTCCAAACAAACACCACGAGAGTCAGGAAATACCCACCAGCTTTACTCTGGACCCGTGTTTCTCAAAGAGTTTAAACATGAGTAGTATCGGAGCAGCACAGACACGCAGTCCATGAGTGCGTGAACAATGCTAAATAAATGCAACAGTGTAAATAATTAACTTTGTTTTTAATAATAATTGAACTGTGTGTGGGGGTGTCCAACTGATTGTTTTAGTGTGTCTCTCTGTGTGTGTGTGTGTGTGTGTGTGTGTGTGTGTGTGTGTGTGTGGTGTGTTGTGTGTGTGTGTGTGTGTGTGTGTGTGTGTGGGTTGTGTGTGTGTGTGTGTGTGGTCTAGCATTACTATACTTGTGGGGACCTAAATCTGTTTACATAGTCACATGTGGGGACTTGCCTCCCTTATGGGGACAAAATGGAGGTCCCCATAAGGGGGGTCATTAATGTTAGGGTGAAGACTTGGTTAGGGTTAGGCATGTGTTGGTTAGGGTTAAGGTTAGGATAAGTCTCCAGGAAATGCATGTAAGTCAATTTAATGTCCCCTGAAGTGATGTATACATGGTATGTGTGTGTGTGTGTGTGTGTGTGTGTGTGTGTGTGTGTGTGTGTGTGTGTGTGTGTGTGTGTGTGTGTGTGTGTGTGTGTGTGTGTGTGTGTGTGTGTGTGTGTGAATGTGTGTGTGTGTGTGTGTGTGTGTGGACCCCAGGAAGAATAGCCAATACTCTTGTCAGTGCTAATGGGGATCCTAATAAAGAGCAAGAACAAGGACACATATTTAGACAAGAAACAAGGAAACAGACATTCCCCACAGAAACAGATCCATCCATCTTCTCCCCTTACCCGCGGTCGGGTCTCGGGAGTCTCGTTCCAGCAGAGAGCCCCAAACGTCCCTTTCCCCTCATCAACCAGCTCTGACTGGGGGGTCCCCAAGGCGCTCCCAGGCCAGAAGAGATATAGTCCCTCCACCTGGTCCTAGGTCTACCCCTCGGTCTCCTCCCAGCTGGACGTGCCTGGAACACCTCCCTAGGGAGGCGCCCAGGTGGCATCCTAACTAGGTGCCGAACCACCTCAACTGGCTTCTTTCGACACGAAGGAGGAGCGGAACATCTTTATTCGAGGGGGATTTTATTGTTCCAGCAAGTGAAGAGCCAAAGATTAATATAATGAAGAAGCATGCAGAACAAATAGAAGCACTGTGGGTGTGCTTTTATTGACATTTTGTTGAATTTACAAATGTAATAATATTCTAGGTCTGTAATTTAAACTGACTTCTAGTAACTGCACACTTTTTATTTATTTGAATTTATTTATTTATTTTATTGATATTTTTCATTTGTTGAAAAAACATTTTTTTTGAAATTTTGAAATTTTTTAAAATTTATTTTATTTATTTTATTTTTTAGCATTATTTAGTAATCTTCCATATCACTAATGTTGGGGAATGTTCGGTTGTGTTTCTGTAATGTGAAGAATGTAACACATCTACAAATACATGTTTAAAAAAAGAAAGTATAGAAGTATAAATGACACAAATCAAACCTCTCGATCCCTGTCTTGCAGGACGACGGGGCCCAAAGGGACTGAAGGGGGACCCTGGGCGATCTGGCGTTGGGGTCCCGGGGCCTCAGGGGCCTTTTGGGACCCCAGGGTTTGATGGAGCGCCAGGGTCAGTGGGGGAAGTTGGATCCAAAGGCCAGAGTGGGGCCAATGGGGAGCCAGGAAGCACAGGTAAGGAGGCGTGGGCAAACTGAATCCATCCAACCTCTGACTAAAGATCATTGACGTTTTATTTTATTTTGTATTATTATTATTATTTATTCTACTATTTCAACAATTAGACAGTTTATACATCCGAAAAACGAACACAAGGAGTAGAAGCAGGAGAGCAGAGTTCATCCAGAGGAGGCTCCCGTTACTCACGCAGCTGCAGCATCAAGAGAGAAGAGATTATTCTGTAATTAAATACGCACGCAGATAAAACACAATTCTATATACACCAATTCTGAAAGTCCATGTTCCGATAACAAGACAGTTTCATTTCTCATCCTATTTGTATATAAACTATGATAATTAAGATAAGTCTGATAATAGTTATGGGGCCAATGGCGAGCCAGGAAGCACAGGCAAGGAGGCGTGGCCAAACTGTGACTAAAGATCAATGAAGTGTCCTCACTAGTATATAACAATCCAACATGTATATATGTATGTGTGTGTATATATGTGTATATATACATATATATATTCAAGCGTCTTTGAGCACCAGGAAAAGCGCTTTCAAAGTATTATTATTATGATTATTATATGTGTGCATGCTTAAGTAAATACATGTGTTCGTGTACATATTTGTCATTTCAAACAAACCCCTCTGTACTTTTTATTTTTTCTTTTCTTTTCTTATTCTGTTCAGTATTTAATTTGCCGTTTCCAGGCCTCTAAAGAGATTTGATTCGCAAAACTGTACTTCTAATATAATGTGATCCCAAATAAAGAATTTAAATATATATAAAATCCGACATGCAGGTCTGCGAGGGGACGGCGGCCCTCCAGGAGCCCTCGGGGTCCAGGGCTCGATGGGGGACCAGGAGAGGCCGGACCGCCAGGACTGAGAGGTTCCGTGTATCAGTCGATCAATGCTTCCCCTCACCGCATAGGACCTCGAGCTTAGACTCAGCTGCTGTCCAGAGAGAGGGACGAGTTAGGCAGAGACACATATCGATATCGAGTCCTTTAGAGACAAGGTCTTCAGATAGAGACAAGGCGTTCAGAGACAAGGTGTTCAGATAGAGACAAGGAGACAAGGTGTTCAGAGACAAGGTGTTCAGATAGAGACAAGGAGACAAGGTGTCCAGAGAGAGACAAGGTGTCCAGATAGAGACAAGGAGACAAGGTGTCCAGATAGAGACAAGGTGTTCAGATAGAGACAAGGTGTCCAGATAGAGACAAGGTGTCCAGATAGAGACAAGGTGTCCAGACAGAGACAAGGTGTCCAGATAGAGACAAGGTGTCCAGATAGAGACAAGGTGTCCAGATAGAGACAAGGTGTCCAGACAGAGACAAGGCGTTCAGATAGAGACAAGGTGTCCAGATAGAGACAAGGTGTCCAGATAGAGACAAGGTGTCCAGACAGAGACAAGGCGTTCAGATAGAGACAAGGAGACAAGGTGTCCAGATAGAGACAAGGTGTTCAGATAGAGACAAGGAGACAAGGTGTTCAGAGAGAGACAAGGAGACAAGGTGTCCAGATAGAGACAAGGTGTCCAGATAGAGACAAGGTGTTCAGAGAGAGACAAGGTGTCCAGATAGAGACAAGGAGACAAGGCGTTCAGATAGAGACAAGGTGTTCAGATAGAGACAAGGTGTCCAGATAGAGACAAGGTGTCCAGATAGAGACAAGGTGTCCAGACAGAGACAAGGCATTCAGATAGAGACAAGGAGACAAGGTGTCCAGATAGAGACAAGGTGTCCAGTAGAGACAAGGTGTCCAGACAGAGACAAGGCGTTCAGATAGAGACAAGTGTGTCCAGATAGAGACAAGGTGTCCAGATAGAGACAAGGTGTCCAGATAGAGACAAGGTGTTCAGATAGAGACAAGGTGTCCAGATAGAGACAGGTGTTCAGATAGAGACAAGGTGTCCAGATAGAGACAAGGTTCAGACAGAGACAAGGTGTCGAGATAGAGACAAGGAGACAAGGTGTCCAGATAGAGACAAGGTGTCCAGATAGAGACAAGGTGTTCAGATAGAGACAATGTGTTCAGACAGAGACAAGGTGTCCAGATAGAGACAAGGTGTCCAGATAGAGACAAGGTGTTCAGATATAGACAAGGTGTCCAGATAGAGACAAGGTGTTCAGATAGAGACAATGTGTCCCTCTTCTTCATGTCTCTCCTACATCAACATGTGTCCCCTCTTCTTCATGTCTCTCCTACATCAACATGTGTCCCTCTTCTCCATGTCTCTTCTACGTCAACATGTGTCCCCTCTTCTTCATGTCTCTTCTACATCAACATGTGTCCCCTCTTCTCCATGTCTCTTCTACATCAACATGTGTCCCTCTTCTTCATGTCTCTTCTACATCAACATGTGTCCCCTTCTCCATGTCTCTTCTACATCAACATGTGTCCCTCTTCTCCATGTCTCTTCTACATCAACATGTGTCCCCTCTTCTTCATGTCTCTTCTACATCAACATGTGTCCCCTCTTCTTCATGTCTCTTCTACATCAACATGTGTCCCCTCTTCTTCATGTCTCTTCTACATCAACATGTGTCCCCTGTTCTTCATGTCTCTTCTACATCAACATGTGTCCCCTCTTCTCCATGTCTCTTCTACATCAACATGTGTCCCCTCTTCTTCATGTCTCTTCTACATCAACATGTGTCCCCTCTTCTTCATGTCTCTTCACATCAACAGGTGTCCCCTCTTCTCCATGTCTCTTCTACATCAACATGTGTCCCCTCTTCCGTCTCCATGTCTCTTCTACATCAACATGTGTCCCCTCCCATCTCCATGTCCCCTCCTTCTCACACTCAACATGTGTCCCCTCCTCTCCATATCTCAATGGATCTGTTTTGGTGTTTCAGCCAATCAGAGACAGGCTTCTGGAGATATCTGAGACCTGATATATTGATGAAGAGGAGGACACTAGGGGACCTTTTAAACCATAATTGCCATGACAACCTGTTTCTCTGTTGGCAGGTGAGAAGGCTGTAGACGGGGTCAGGGGGTCTCAGGGGCCTCAGGGGCCTCAGGGGGACCGAGGACATTCTGGACCTAAAGGACTCCAGACCGACGTGGAGATGTTCGGGGATCCTGGAGACCTGGGAGACTCTGGTAATCTATTCCTGTCGGTTCCACATGAGAACCGCAGTGCGAGTTAGTCAGGAACCCGGGCTCGAAGACCAGAACCACCGAGACCCGTGGTCTGTGGTCGACTGACACAAACACAATCTGTCGTCTAGTGACAAGAAAAACAATTGTACTCGATGATAAATATACACATTTTAGGAAAGTCACGAAGTTTGAGCAGTGTGGCTTTTCTATGAACACTGACGGAGCGTCCTCACTACAGCTTCAAAGAGAGCTTGGAGCTGGGCGTGTCTGGAGCGTGGGGATTTTATTCAAGCAACGCGACCAACAACCAATCACATGAATCTCCCGCCCCCGACATACAAAGCAAAAACCCCGGGGATTAGCGGAATAATATATGCGAGCAATATATATAATATATATATATATATATAATATATAATATATATATATATAGATATATATAATATATATATATATATATATATTATATATATATATATATATATTATATATATAAATATATATATATATATATTATATATAGGGTTTCGCCTGTTTGGGAGTTTATATATTATAAACTCCCCAACAGGCGAAACCCTACCAGTTCCCCCACTGTCCTCTGCCACCTCCCTCCATGCTGGTTCCTCCGGTTTGTGTCCCGGAGGTGAAGAGGGTCTGGTCATACAGCACCGGGTGGTTGCTACGGCGATAGTAGTTTCTCCTCCGACTCTTTTTGAAATATAGAAATGAACGGCGGGATATCTCTCCCAGCTTAGACGCCGTTTGATTGGCTACGGCTTCAGCTGTCAGATTTTCCGAAACGGGATTTGATTGGCTGGCGCTGGCTACTTCCGCGTCTCCGGCGGAGACGGACCGCTCTGCCTACCCACAATTCAGTTCGGCGAAAAAGCGCGGCTACGTGACGTCACCCCATTGAAAGTGAATGGGCAGATTGGAGCTTTCGACGCTGTCGTGTGGACGGGCCGTCAACACATACCTGCAGTTTGCCTCATCACACGCCCATGTTTCTCACTCAAACGTAAGAACAGCTGATTAAAAGGATCAGTCAACGCAACTAATGTCGTCCTAGTTTTATTGCATGATGTTAAAATTGGTTTAGTGATGGATTGGAAACATTTGAAATGGAGCATTTAAAGGGGACCTATCATGCAAAATGCACTTTTGGCTTTATCCCCTAACCTGATATCTTTGAGTACGTCTTTTATACGTGAACATGTGTCCCCGGGGTGCCAGGGAACACAACCCTCTCTTTTCCTCCGTACCCACATCTCTAAAAAAGGGGCTGCAACAGATCTGATGCAGACTGATCCAGATGTTAACACTGTCCTGACTTCAGGACGGTGGCGCTACGGCTATTGGGCCAACTCCACCAATCAGGAGGAGACAGCCACGGACATTGCCGTTCGAAAGCGCTGGAGACGCTGTAGTACATATGCCAGGCCTGTAGATGGCGCTGCTCTCACAGAATCAGCCCGTGCAAAGACAGTGTGAAATTGAGCGAAATGAGGAATGGCTAAAATGCATGATCTGTTTGGTATTTTGAAAAATAAAAAGTATAAATATGCCTTAAAGGTATGGTCCTACACTATATCATTCAAATATAGCATGATAGATTCCGCTTTAAGTGTCTCTCAGTTACAAGGTTGTTGTTTTAATAACTCAGACCCTGATGGTGCAGCGCTGTGCTCTCAGGTCTGAGTCCTGAGGATCCTCCCTCCCCAGGTCAGGGAGAAGTGGTTTAAAAGGCATCATTTTGCCTAAATGACTGCAGCCCCGTCCAGGTGTTCTACCTGTCTCTCACGTGTCCTCTCTGCTTCCTGTCTCACCCTCAGGGCCCACTGGTCTCACTGGTACCAAAGGAGAAAGGGGTCTCCAGGGGCCACAGGCGCCAGACGGCAGCAATGGGAGACCAGGATTTGGCGGCCCACAAGGTCAACTGAAAAGCTCTTTATTTGGCAGTCAAATTAAAGGGAATGCATGTCCGATGAATTTAGGATAATAACGGACATTTGGTGGATGTGTTCCTGTCAGGACCTCCTGGAGACCCCGGCAGGGGGAGGAGAGCAAGGGCCTTCTGGGCCCTTTGGACACAACGGACACCAAGGAGAGATGGGGAAGCCAGGTACAGTCCCCCTGTCCTTCCTGTCCTCTAGTCTGGAGGTCAATGGTTTCCTGAAATGAGGTCTGTGGTAAACACAAGCTGAAGAGGCTTTAAAGTGTTCTACCACATAAAATACGTCAGTAAATACCCCACTGCTGGATTCAAAAACTGGTTGTCAACAAGTGTCTAAATGAGACGACTAAACGTCACCACGCCAAACGCCTTTAGCTTAGCGGTGTTGACGTGAAGTCATGTGACCATGCTGTAGTTCCTTTATAGCCCAACATTAGCCTCCTTAGCTTAGCGGTGGTGACGTGAAGTCATGTGACCGTGCTGTAGTTCCTTTATAGCCCAACATTAGCCACCTTTAGCTTAGCGGTGTTGACGTGAAGTCATGTGACCTCATGCTGTAGTTCCTTTATAGCCCAACATTAGCCACCTTTAGCTTAGCGGTGGTGACGTGAAGTCATGTGACCATGCTGTAGTTCCTTTATAGCCCAACATTAGCCTCCTTTAGCTTAGCGGTGGTGACGTGAAGTCATGTGACCGTGCTGTAGTTCCTTTATAGCCCAACATTAGCCTCCTTTAGCTTAGCGGTGGTGACGTGAAGTCATGTGACCGTGCTGTAGTTCCTTTATAGCCCAACATTAGCCTCCTTTAGCTTAGCGGTGGTGACGTGAAGTCATGTGACCGTGCTGTAGTTCCTTTATAGCCCAACATTAGCCGCCTTTAGCTTAGCGGTGGATGACGTGAAGTCATGTGACCGTGCTGTAGTTCCTTTATAGCCCAACATTAGCCTCCTTTAGCTTAGCGGTGGTGACGTGAAGTCATGTGACCGTGCTGTAGTTCCTTTATAGCCCAACATTAGCCACCTTTAGCTTAGCGGTGGTGACGTGAAGTCATGTGACCGTGCTGTAGTTCCTTTATAGCCCAAAATTAGCCACCTTTAGCTTAGCTGGTGGTGACGTGAAGTCATTTGACCGTGCTGTAGTTCCTTTACAGCCCAACATTAGCCACCTTTAGCTTAGCGGTGGTGACGTGAAGTCATGTGACCGTGCTGTAGTTACTTTATAGCCCAACATTAGCCTCCTTTAGCTTAGCGGTGGTGACGTGAAGTCATGTGACCGTGCTGTAGTTCCTTTATAGCCCAACATTAGCCACCTTTAGCTTAGCGGTGACGTGAAGTCATGTGACCGTGCTGTAGTTCCTTTATAGCCCAACATTAGCCACCTTTTGCTTAGCGGTGGTGACGTGAAGTCATTGACCGTGCTGTAGTTCCTTTATAGCCCAACATTAGCCACCTTTAGCTTAGCGGTGGTGACGTGAAGTCATGTGACCGTGCTGTAGTTCCTTTATAGCCCAACATTAGCCTCCTTTAGCTTAGCGGTGGTGACGTGAAGTCATGTGACCGTGCTGTAGTTCCTTTATAGCCCAACATTAGCCTCCTTTAGCTTAGCGGTGGTGACGTGAAGTCATGTGACCGTGCTGTAGTTCCTTTATAGCCCAACATTAGCCTCCTTTAGCTTAGCGGTGGAGACGTGAAGTCATGTGACCGTGCTGTAGTTCCTTTATAGCCCAACATTAGGTTTTACCTCAGTAATCAGGTACAGATGAAGTAGAGAATACAGTACAACATTCGCCCCTGAGATGTAGTGGATCATAACATTTCAATACTCAAATACTTTAAAACTATACTTTAGTAGGACACATGACTGAAAACCCACCTGTCAAATTCAAAGGCTCTTCTGTCATGCCTTGCTTATATGGTGGTTGTATCTTTTTTTTGGTTCTTTAAAATGTTCTTTCTGCTACTTAAGAGTCATACCTTTTCAAAGATTAAACAATATGATTTAATGCATGGACTCTCAGAAGATCATATTTACACATCTTGTTTCTATCCAGGTCTCAAAGGGGGGACAGGTTGTGCAGGTTCTTGTGGGGAACCTGGACCGGACGGACCACCGGGACCAGGAGGACTTAAAGGTGCTAAAGGAGAAGCGAGTCCACCTGGACCAGGATCTAAAGGACCTCCAGGGGAAAAGGTAGCACCCGCATGCAGGGACACACTGACACGCAGACCTGGAGTTCTGTCCGAAGCATCCGTCAAACTAGATGTCAGACTTTTAGAATATTGTCAATACGAATGTGATTTCTCATAATGAACCAAAGTCAAGTTGCTTTATCCCCGAGCCTGATATCTTTGTATGCAGACGACTTCCTGCTTCCTGTCGCCAGTCTTTATCCTTGTTTCTTTCTGTTTCCCGATTAACTTGCAGATATGTCTTTATGACCCTGATGTGAGCACCTCAGAAGACATTTCAGATTAAAACAATAAATAAAGTATCGTCTCCTCCTTTTAAGGGAAATTCGGGGTGTCCAGGATCACCGGGGCCAGACGGGCACCCAGGGGACGACGGAGAGCCTGGTCCTCCCGGAGAGAGTGGCTCCTGTGGCCCCAAAGGAGGGTCGGGACCCCCGGGATGTAGAGGTATGTCTGCAGTCCATACGTCATACATCTGCAGTTTGAGGTTTCACTTCCATCAGAATATCGAACTTCATCAGGTTTGTCTCGTCGTATTCGGAGGCGCCCGTTTCTGGTTCCAAAACCGTCTGAACACTGTGACGGCCTTTTCCTCAGACTCGTGAGAAGCGTCCTCATGTCCTCAAGTCCTCATGTCCTCAAGTCCTCAAGTCCTCTCAGTGTGTCTCAGGGTCAGGTGGAGCAGGTCCCTCAGTGTGTCTCAGGGTCAGGTGGAGCAGGTCTCTAACCCTCTCAATGTGTCTCCAGGTCCTCCGGGGAACCCTGGGGGAAAGGGTTGTGATGGTCCTGCCGGGACCAGCGGCCCCTTGGGACCACCGGCCTCACAGGTACTGTAAGGAATATGTATATGGCGTAATTTCAATTAATACACTGTTCTACTTTAAAGCTGCTTTATTCTGAAAACCGGATGTTCACGCACTCGACTTCCGGTTAGCATTAGCATGTAGCATTAGCATGTAGCATTAGCATGTAGCTCATATTATGTTTTATGTACATGACGTGTCCTTTGTTAGACGCTTTTATCCAAAGCGACTTACATGCATCCAGTACTGTGGGCTGTCTCAGGGACACAACGACTTGCTGACTGCAGTGGGACTCGAACTTGCTACCCCCTGATTCGAAGTCCAGCACACTACCCACTGAGCCACAGCCTCCCATGTGTGCGTGATGGCACGTGTCACTAAACACCTGTCTTTAACCCTCACTTATGGACGCTGCAGCACTGTTATTAGGGAATGTTTAAATGACCAACAGATATTAGAATATTGTAAAACTAACATCAGGAAACGACAGGACGTGCCTTGGACCCGTCGACGTTAAGCCAATAGGAGAAGACTACAGCTGGAAGCCGGTCTGCTTTCCCAGCTGACCAACACCAACGGAGCAGCAACCATCGGGGAGAGCCACCATCTTGTCCTCGTATAATCGTATCGTTGTTTTATTAAACACTGTTAACTTGTAAATAAGCTTCCTGGACTCCTTCCAGCTAGTCCTGAGCTCAGAGCCAAATAAACCTAGAGTACCAAAACCAGAGTGTTCGTGCCGCCAGGAAGCAGAACCACACACGGATCTAAAGACTTTAATGTGGGTTACTTATCCATCCATCCATCTTCTCCTCTTATCCGTGGTCGGGTCTCGGGGGTAGCAGTTCCAGCAGAGAGCCCCAAACGTTCCTCTCCCCTCATCAACCAGCTCTGACTGGGGGGTCCCAAGGCGCTCCCAGGCCAGAGAAGAGATATAATCCCTCCACCTGGTCCTAGGTCTACCCCTTGGTCTCTTCCCAGCTGGACGTGCCTGGAACACCTCCCTAGGGAGGCGCCCAGGTGGCATCCTAACTAGGTGCCCGAACCACCTCAACTGGCTCCTTTCGACGCGAAGGAGGAGCGGTTCAACTCTGAGTCCCTCCCTGATGACCGAACTTCTCACCTTATCCCTAAGGGAGACACCAGCCACCCTGCGGAGAAAACCCATCTCGGCCGCTTGTATCCGCGATCTGTTCTTCGGTGAGTTACTATATCTTCTTCATTTTCAGGGAACAAGGGGGCCCCTGGAGATCCTGGTCCGGCGGGTCCCAGAGGGAACCAGGGCCAGGACGGTATACCTGGTCCTCCTGGGGAGAAAGGCGCTATGGGAGGTAGGAGACGGTGCTCAATGGTTCTGAATCCACCATACGTGTTGAAAAGAGCTTAGTACCCAGTCTGGTGCTGGTCTGGATCAATCAATCAATCAATCAATCAATGTTTATTTATATAGCCCAATATCACAAATGTTACATATGTCTCAGTGGTCTTCACAGTGTGTACAGAATATCAGTATGACAATACGACACCCTCTGTCCTTAGACCCTCACATCGTACAAGGAAAAAACTTCCAAAGAAAACCCAGTTTAAAGGGAAAATGGGAGAAACCTCAGGGAGAGCAACACGAGGAGGGATCCCTCTCCAGGACGGACAGACGTGCAATAGATGCCGTGTGTAAATTGAAAAGATAATACATTTGCAACATAGGTAGTCCAGATGTCTTTGAAATGCATGGTGTATAATAGGAAGATGAATCCACGAGGATATCCATCCAGGACCTGATCCAGGACCACAGCCACGACTCAAGATCCAGGGCTCGCGATCCAGGACACAGGACCGCAGGATCATCCATGACTCCGGATCCCAGCGTATATAGACACCAAAAAGAAAGACATTGGGGAAGCTGGGTTAATGGAACATGAGAGGACACAGGTACAGACAGAGAGAAGGAAGAAGTAAGATGTCCCCATGAGAGGACACAGGTACAGACAGAGAGAAGGAAGAAGTAAGATGTCCCCATGAGAGGACACAGGTACAGACAGAGAGAAGGAAGAAGTGATGTCCCCATGAGAGGACACGGGTACAGACAGAGAGAAGGAAGAAGTAAGATGTCCCCCGACAAACTAAGCCTATATCAGCAAAACTAGGGGCTGAATCTAATCAGCCCTAACTATAAGCTTTATCAAAAAGGAAGGTCTTAAGCGCACTCTTAAAACGGATAGGGTGTCTGCCGCCCAGAACACAAACTGGAAGCTGATTCCACAAATGTGGAGCTTGATGAGAAAAGGCTCTGGCTACCATTGTACTTTTAGGACTCTAGGAACCAACCAACAACCCTGCATTCTTGGAACGCAATGCCCTAGTAGGCCAGTAGGGTATCATGAGTTCTTAAGGTAAGATGGCGCCTGCCCATTAAGGGCTTGTCGGCGAGAAGAAGAAGAACTTTTAAATTCTATCCGGTGTTTCTATAGGGAGCCAGTGTAAGGCAGGCCAGAACAGGAGTAATGTGGTCCCTTTTCCTAACTCTGGTTAGTACACGAGCCGCAGCATTTTGAATCAGCTGAAGCCACTTGACTGACTTCTTAGTACTCCCTGATAATAGAGAGTTACAATAATCCAGCCTAGAAGTAACAAATGCATGGACTAGTTTCTCTGCATCGCTTTGAGGCAAGATATGCCTGATTTTTGCAATGTTACGTATGGAAGTAGGCGGTCCTTGAAATTGATTTTATGTGGGCGTTGAAGGATAAATCCTGATCAAATATAACACCAAGATTCCTTACAGTCTCACTGGAGGCGAAATGAATGCCATCCATAGTTAGTATGTCTTTAGATAATTTGTTTCGTAGATTCTTCGGGCCAAGTACAATAACAGTTTTGGTCGTGTTTAACATCAAAAAGTTTAAGGTCATCCACGTTTTTAAGTCCTTAAGGCAGTCTTGAATTTTATTTAGATGATTAATTTCATCAGGCTTGATTGATAAATATAGTTGAGTATCATCCGCATAACAATGAAAGTTTACAGAATGATTCCTTATAATATTGCCTAACGGAAGCATATATAATGTGAACAGAATAGGTCCGAGCACTGAGCCCTGTGGCACTCCATGGCTAACTTTGGTTTGCGTGGAAGATTCATCGTTAACACGTACAAACTGAGAGCGTTCAGATAGATAGGACCTAAACCAGCCTAAAGCAGTTCCCTGTATGCCAACTAAGTGCTCTAGTCTTTGCAATAGGATATCATGGTCGATAGTATCAAATGCAGCACTAAGATCGAGCAAAACAAGAATAGAGACAAGTCCCTTGTCTGAGGCTATTAGAATATCATTTGTGACTTTAACCAGAGCTGTCTCTGTGCTATGATGTGTTCTAAAGCCAGACTGAAAATCTTCAAATAAATCATTGTTTTTTAAGTAATCACACAACTGTTTTGCGACCGCTTTCTCAAGAATCTTTGAGAGGAACGGAAGATTAGAAATAGGTCTATAGTTGGCTAAAACCTCTGGATCGAGGTTGTGCTTTTTAAGAAGCGGTTTTATCACTGCTACTTTGAATGATTGTGGAACATAGCCTGATAATAAAGACATATTCATAATATTTAATAAAGAAGTGCTAATTAATGGAAAAACTTCCTTCAACAGCTTAGTTGGAATTGGGTCTAACATACACGTTGATGGTTTAGAAGAGAGAATCATTGAATGTAATTGTTCAAGGTTAATGGCTGAAAAGCATTCTAGTTTACTATCTAGTGTAATATTAGAACTTACGATTCCGGGAGCTGTTGATAACACTATACTGGTCGAAGGCAAGAGGTCATTAATTTTGTTTCTAAGAGTAACAATTTTATCGTTAAAAAAGCACATAAAATCATTACTACTGAGTGCTAAGGGAATAGAAGGCTCAATGGAGCTGTGGCTCTCTGTCAGCCTGGCTACAGTGCTGAAAAGAAATCTTGCATTATTCTTATTCTCATCTATTAATGAAGAGTAGTAGGCTGCTCTCGCTTTACGCAGTGCTTTCTTATATTCATTGAGAGTAATATGCCAAATTAAACGAGATTCTTCAAGTTTAGTGGAACGCCATATCCTTTCAAGTTGTCTAGACTTTTGCTTTATTTTGCGGGTTTCGGCATTATGCCATGGAGCTAATCTATGTTGTTTTATTTTCTTCTTTTTCAAAGGAGCAACAGAGTCTAATTTTATTCGCAGCGCATCTATAGCACTATCAACAACATGATCAATTTGGGGTGGTGTACATTTTGTATAAGTTTCCTCCCCTACATGCAGACATGCTATCGAGTTAAGTATTGGTTGAATCTCTTCCTTAAATGTGGCTATAGCACTAACAGATAGGTTTCTGCTGCAAGAGCTTTTGACTAATGCTTTGTAGTCTAGTAACAGTACTTCAAAAGTTACTAAGAAATGGTCGGATAAAGCAGGATTATGCGGTTCGACTAATAGTTGCTCAATTTCAATACCATAAGTCAGAACAAGGTCGAGAGTGTGATTATAACAGTGGGTTGGTTTATTTACACTCTGACAGAAACCAACAGAATCTAATATAGAGTTAAATGCAACAGTAAGGCTACTTTTATCATCGTCAACATGAATATTAAAGTCACCTACGATAATTACTTTGTCTGTTTTAAGAACCAAAGTTGATAAAAACTCAGAGAATTCTGATAAGAATTCTGAATAAGGACCTGGTGCACGGTACACTGTAACAAATAAGATTGGCTGCAAAGTTTTCCAGGTCGGATGCGTAAGACTAAAAACGAGGCTTTCAAAAGAGGTATAATTACATTTTGGTTTAGT
>NW_027262048.1:0-47355 GCF_902827115.2 Pseudochaenichthys georgianus | reverse complement strand
GACGAAAACAAAGGAAGACGGGCACAAACATTGGACGAGGCACGAGTATTTTATTATGTTTTCTGGCTGATTTAATGCATCGTTAGCCTGTACCATTGTGTACAACGCCATTTATTGCCTGTCGATTAGGCGACCGGAGGCCTCGTCATCCGATAATCCGGTACACAGTGTCGAATGTGTACACTACAGTCATCATATAGACATGATAGACTAACAGTACTGTGAGTACAGCCTACACTTGACAGGCAGCCTGGCTAGCCTAGGATTAGGACCCTACTACGTCAAAAGACCGATTGGCTCTAGCTGTATATCATGCTAGTATACAATTCATTTACATTTATTCATGTAATTAATGCCCATAAGGCTGTTACATATACAATAATAAATGTGACAAGATAATTTATGTGAACCTGACCCTGGTATGTTATGAAATGTACCCTACATGCAGTCATCCTCGGGCATAGCCATAGGCCTACAGTGCATGCATGCCAACTTTTGCAATATATAATATAGCGCCTAGCGTGAGCTATGCTTGGGGACCTACCAGTCAAGATTATTTGTGCGTAGGGGTGCATCATCTGGCGCCTGGTCCTGGTCATCCTCGCCATTGCCCATGCCGTGAACTAACTCCATCTCCTCGGGCTCGAACAAATAAGGACGTAATGGTCCATCGTCTGGCTCAATATTCTCACCATCGTCGCTTACTGAACCGGATTCAGATTCAGTTCCTAAAACTACATTTTCGCAGGAAAGCCGAGAGGATGTTTCTGACTCGCTATCATCACTGGATACCTCGTACAATCCTTCTTCTTTGTCTGGTATATTTGCCCTTCCACGTTCATTCTGCATAGACGCCATGGTTTGTTATCGTTTCGTCTTCCTGAGTTTTCCTCACTTCCGGTTTGGCTGACTCGATCATTAAAAAAGTTCGGGGAAGCTGCAATAAAGTGCTTCTAACATGCGTAAGGCAATTATTATATTTTTTTAATCAGGTGTGATTGTTTTGGTACATAATTATGTTTGTATATAAGTTAAAACGAAACTATTTGGGGTTCAATTTCCACTATCCCTTTAAGTACACTACAAAATAAATTAAAGATGTGCAACAACTGTATCAGTAATTAAAATGATATAACTTATGCACAGGCTTGGGAGGGCTACTTGCCAAAAACACAACCAGTAACTTCATGTGAGTATCAAGATATAAAAGTAATGTAACCTGATCACTTTCTTTTTCTTTTGGATTACTTCAATATCAAATGTAATGCAAATAAACACAGGAGAGAAGAAATATGAATATGATTTTTTTTACTTAAAATGTATAATATAATACCATAAAGCAGATTCAGGCAGTAGGTGTAGAGATCCAGAACAGTACGGCTTCAGAGAAGAGATACCATTTGATCATTTTACAACAACCACTATCTGCTCTTTTTAGGTTTTGAATAAGATTGTAATCCTGAGTTTCCCTATTATTAAAAAAAGTAAAACTAATCCGATTACATCTCTTCCTATGTAACTAAGGATTACACTTTCATTTTTCTCTATACGATCTTGATTCGTGTTCGATGTAATCCATTACTACCTAAGCCAATACAAGTCATCACTTTTGGAAAATGGTCTCAAGTTATAAATGATGCCTTCAATGTCTTTCACGTGGAGAAGACATCCCATTGGCCGAGGCGTTGCAACTTCCCTCAAGCGTCCTACATGAAAGAAAGATCACATGTTAGAAATGTGTGCACAAACTATTCAGTATGACCCGTCTTGGTTTAAAGCCCAAGTGTGAGAGTGAACAGAGGCGGAGTCTGTGTGTTGGCTGCTGCTACCCAAACCAACACCCTCCTCACAAGCATTGACTGTTGGAACGTCATTACGCTCCACATGTGGAACAACAAAGGCTTCTTCAGGCGTGCCTTGTATCATAATGATGTTGCTCTGATCAGCAGCAAGACTGTTTTCACCACTACCATGGTCTCCATCGGCAACCTCCTCATTGCTGTTAACAGTCGAACTAGGAGTGTCACTGACCTCGTCATTGCTGCTCACCTGCTTCTCCTTCCAGGCTGTTGTTCTTTGGTGAAATACAAAATGGTGGGCACTGCAGTGTTTTTCAGGCATCTCCTTCCCTAATAAAAATAATAAACAAAAACACATAAAATAACTTTTTGAGGTCTGTAGATATTCAACTTTCTTTTGAATAATGTTGTTTTAAATGTAAGAGTGCATTATAAAAGACAATAGAGGGCCAACATGTTAACTATGCAGTTAATCCATTCAACAATTACGTGTTTCCAAGATTCAGATTCAAAGGATTTATGTCATATAGGCTACAGTGTGGGAATGGCAATGCAAATCATCTGTCCCGAGCTCCTCCAACAATGCAACAGTTATATAAGACATAAAACAATAAAAGAAATTCAAAATTAAATTAAGAATAATAAATTAGTGCAGGCAGAAATCTATATACACGTAAATATAATAAGACATATGCTAGAACAGAATGTAAAGATAAATATTGTATAGTAAAATTAAATTAAATCATTTTTTTTTACAGTGATAGCTGTTAAGATAAATAAGTTATAAGATGACAACAGATGAATGAATGTTGCTATTAAAATAATGTAAAAAAAGGTAATATAATTCATCTGTTTTTAACATAGAGTATGTGGGGGAAATGGCAATTCTCTATCTATGATAAAGAGTCTTTGCATACATTGAAGAGAAATGTGATGGTTTGCAAAAAAATCGATTTCTATGTTTCTTTACTTAACTGGCAAAATCTTAATTTGGCCTTTAATCAAAAGAACATTACTCATCACTGATGTGCAAGCTGTGCCATAACAATTATTTAGCATTGTATAATGTATAACATGTATTTAATTAGTAACAACAATTTACACTCACAAATGGAACCAAGTTATTATTATTTTTTAAAAGGATCTGTACCCATGAGTCCGTGCTGAAGGGATGACTCTCAAAGTGTTCACTGCACAGGCGAGAAGAAACGTTGGGGGTCCATGTATTCCTCCGGATGTTCAGCACCCACTGGTCCAGCCTGTCTGGATCACCGAAAGGAAACCTTTATTCAAAAATACATGAAAACCGACCCAAAGACAACAGGAGGGTTAATGCCATATTCACTTAGTAACGCATGAACAACTTTTACAAATATTTCTATATAGTCTGTGTTGGTGAATGTAATCTAGGTTGCACATTTCCTGCTGAAATACATGCATGGGCCTACCAAGTTACTGCGTGGCACTTTGGTTTGGATAAAACAGTGCAGTTCCACTATATAAACGTTACATTCATAATCAAACGAGATAATATGCAAGATAAATAGCTATTTTTTGTTATTCTTAATGCTTGTCATTCACACGTTAATAAAATAAGTACCGATACATAGCAGAACAATTGTGGCGATGTTCAGCTTAATAAGCCTTGTTCAACATCATTTCTTTAGCTAATACTATAGCGGGCTGCAGGCGAACCAAGTCCGCGTTTCGCTGCATTCCTTGATCTCCAGTTATAACGCCGGGCTCCGCCGCTGGCCGAAGCTAACGGAGCCGCAAAGGGCTAGCTACGGCTCCGGTTAGCTTCGGCGGCGGACTCCGGCGGCCACCACTGGGATAATTGGGTCCCCTTTTAACATTTGCTCCCATTTAGCATTATGGGCGTCATAGCCATAGACTATAAAAGTCTTACCCAAGGCTGAATCATAAACTAAACTGTATATATATCTATACACATGCATAAAGGGTTACGTCCTTAGCTAGCTACATAACAAGCTAAGCTAACAAGCACACAAACACCTGCTAACGGGGTTAACATGTATAATATTATCATTTTACTCACCGAAAAAAGCTGAGAGTAGACTTCTTGGAAGTTCTGTTAGTACATTCAAGCGCACAGCACGACATCTGAATTGTCTGGTATATCACCACGAACACGGCTAAAGCTAAAGGGTCAAGTACAGTACTATGACTAACTAACGTTGTAGCCTCTATGGTTGTAGCCTAGCAGAGTGGACAAGTTGCTGTTAGCTGACAGTGAGGCACGTATCTGTCAATCAAAGTGACCACGCCCTAATGTATGCACAAACTTTAAGACCTAATATAAATAAAAGGGTCGCGTTAGAAAACAATTCACTCACAGATCCATAATCATGAAGGTGGAATCTAACTATATCGATAATAAAATGTATGGAGCCAGGGAGAGAAACATGTTTTTTTCCGCTGTAAAGTTGGGCATTTTAACATGGGGGTCTATGGAAATTGCTCCTTTCTGCAGCCATCGCCTATCGGCCAATATATGAACTGCAGTGTGTGGCACTTCCGTATTGGCTTCCCGGCTCTTCCCCAGAGTTTGCCGCTTGGTCTTCACGTGGTATATGTCTGAAAGGAGTTCTGACAGAGAGCACCGGAACGCCGCTCCAGCTCTTCAAATATTGCAGTACCCATAAGGAGCCGTACACACCGCAGTGTTTGCGTGGCTGTGTCTTTAGTTGTAAGCACAGTGGCGATCTGTTGTTATTAGCATCTGGTTAGCTAGCTATGCTAACGAATTTAAAGAGCTTTTCTACAACCAGGTGGAAGAGAGCTCTCTCCTGAGGCTCAAATAACCTCAGCTCAGTGAGGTTAAGGCACACCTTGATATGATCATTATAGTTATTAATGAGACATTAGAGACTAAATGAAAAACAGGTATAAAATACTATATGACGGTAACAAAAAAGTTGTTAAAAATAACAAGATTAGAGTTTAAAAGGGGAGTGATTTGTAAAATATCCAAAAAGAAAAATCTGCCTACAGTTCTGTTTTATATGGGTGTTGAAAGATGTATCCATAGATCTCTTCGTTTTGCTCTCAAAGTGCAGCAGATTGATGCTTTTAACTTCAATATTTAATTAAAAATCTTCCTGGGGGAACACGCCCCCTAGAGGTCTGATGACAGACAGTAATAGATGACATTATGGGAGGGACGACGACAATGTGGACCTCTGTCGCCTGTCAGCGCAACTTACATGATGCTGTTTAAAACATAATAATAAAGGGCGGTGCCGGCAGTCAGCAAACCGAGCCGGCCGATCTCTGAATTTTAGAAAAGCGTTTTAGCCAATCAAAATGAAATATGCGAGACGCACCTAAAGTCGTGAAAAAATTCTGTGCAGTCCCTCGCAAAGCGGTACATCTGGTCACCCTAGCTCCTGTGAATGACAATATATTGCAAAGACTGACTGACAATTCATGTGCTGGTGGTAACACAATTTTAAAAACGATATGCTGTTTTACCATTTAGTAAATATTTGAGTGAAAGTAGCCAGACCTGTACCAAACCCAGATGTTCGTATGTATTGAATTATAATCCATGTTCATATTTCATATACACCAAAAGAGTGCTTGTTCTACTTTCTAGTTAAAAAAATCATTTAACCATGTCTGATACATTTTTAATTACAGGAGGTGTCCTTATGAAGAAACATTCCAAAGATTGAACGGTGGACGTTCTACATAATATGGCTCCTCATTAGCAGTAAGTACAATGGTCATCTTACTATTTAATGCATGGGTGTTTAACATTTAAAAAAAGGATCAAGGTTTATCTTAGATTAACACTAAAGTGGTTTCAGTAAAGTTGGTAACTCGTATATCTATACTCTGATTGTCTATTTTTGTTTGTTTCATTTTCAGTTACATGTGGAAGTGTAAAGACTGTGCTGCAGAGGAAACCTCAAGATTTCAGCTATTGAAGCACTACAGGTTCAAACATGGCCACTTTGGCCGCAGACACCCTTATCCATGCACATATTCTAAATGCCCATGCACATTTAAAACTTGGAATGCCCTTCGAAGTCATCTATCCAGATCACATTTTGATCAAACATCGTTGTTCTTGTAGTGGCATTGTCTCATTGAGAGAGTTTCGTTCATGTTGACAACCATCTCAAAAGGCACGAAACCATCTGTTGTGTGTTTGAAAGTTGTTCCTTTTCAACAAATATTTACGGAACATATCAATCACACAAGAACAGAAAGCACAATACACATACACTGAACAATTTCAAAGCTGGAATTGTGGGAAATGGAAGGGCAGATTCATTGAGTTGTGCATTGGGAGGTATGCTTGACAGAGAGCGATGATGAACTTGAGGTTGGTGCATTGGGAGGTACATGCTTGATGAGATACTTCACGATGATGAACTTGAGGTTGGTGCATTGGGAGGTACATGCTTGATGAGATACTTCACGATGATGAACTTGAGGTTGGTGCATTGGTCCAAACGTCAGAGAACTTGCATAAAGTTATAGAACAGAAACTGGCATTTATTTTATTAAAACTTGAAAACTGTTTCCATGTCCCAGGCTCTGCCATTGATGAGCTGCTAAACGAGTTGCCCTATTTGATTAGTTCTCTGGTGCCAGTACCCAACAACATTGTAGCTGGTTTCTTCAGTAACCATGACTTGCAAGTTGACCAATTGCTCATTAATGAGTTGGGCTGTTCACTTTGTGCGTCCAACCCTCTGTCAAAAGCGTTACAAAAGGAAGGACCTTTAGCCACTGCTTTGAAGAGGAAGCAATACTACAAGGGTCATTTCAATATTGTTGATCCAGTTCAGTACATACTTGATGCAAAGACTAAAAGAGGTTTCCAGTATGTCCCTTTGCTAAAGGTTTCACATCATACTTAATCAAAATGATGTGCTTAGCAAGGGTGTTGAAAAGAGAAGAGAGCAACAGGTAGTGAGTGACCACCTTCACTATACATCTTTTGAAGATGGCCAGTACTTCAAGAACAATGATTTTCTGTCAGGGGGGGAACTGAGAATCTCGATCTGTCTATACGTAGATGACTTTGAAGTGTGCAACCCACTCGGTACTTCACGTAAAACACAAACTCTGTGCTGTCTATTGGATTTTGGGAAATGTGCCTCCTGGCAGCCGTTCCTCTTTGACCTCGATAGACCTGGCTCTTTATGTAGCAGTGATGACGTGAAGACCTTTGGCTATTGCAAAGTATTTGAACCATTACTCCAAGACTTTGTTACATTGGAGCGGCAGGGTGTTTTTGTCTCACAACTGGGTACGTGGGTGAAAGGGACCCTTCAGTGTGTCGTGTCAGACAACCTTGCAGCACGTGGAATAGCTGGCTTTGTGGAACGTTTCTCAGGCCCATATGCCTGTAGGTTTTGTACAGCTCAGCGAGCTGAAACTCATCGGGTGCATTTACCCCAAGAAACAAGGAGCTTCATCAAGTCCATATTAATACTGCACAGGCAAAAGGAGGCAGCTCTTTTGGTGTAAAAAAAGCGTGTATTTTCACAGACTTGCCCATTTCAGTGTCACATCGGGGTATCCTCCTGATGTTGTCCATGATCTGTTTGCGGGCATAGTCCCAGGAGAGCTTGCACTGTGCCTTGGTGTGCTTATTTCCAAAAAGTTGTTTACGCTTGAAAACCTCAACAAGAGCATCAAAAACTTTCCATACAAGTGGGGGGACAAAAAAAGCGACCTCATTTGGTCCCAGTTAGTTTTGTCCGAAACAAAAGAATTGGTGGCAACGCGCACGAAAATGGGTGTTTATTGAGGTTATTGCCCTTTATGATTGGGCAGTCGATCCCCGAAGACGAACCAGCTCGGAAAGTGATCCTAGACTTGAGACATGTTGTAGAGCTTGCTGTTGCACCTATCCACTGTGAGGAGTCTGTGGCATATTTAGAGTTTAAAATCTCAGAGCGCAGACGGAGATACCAAGAGGTATTTCCAGATCAGCGACTCTTGCCAAAACATCACCCGGAAATGATTAAGCTGTTCGGCCCCATTGGGATGTTTTGGACGTGCGTTTTGAGGCCAAGCACAGTTATCTCAAACAGAACATTACACTGTCTCTGGCAAATAAGCACCAGCTGATGATTGGCTATCACATGCACACAAGGAGTAATGAGAGGTCAGCCTTTGACGTGTCAAACGTCTCAACAATTCCATTAGATATCATGAAAGAAGACCTAGCACTTCAACTAAGTCAGAGATACACTAACCTCACGCTAGCACACATTGTCTCTAGCAATGGCATTGCATATAGAATTGGAATGCTTCTTGTGCTGGATCAGTAGGTGGACTGCCTGAATTTGCAGAAATACTTCAAATGTGTATATTGAAAAACACATTGATCTTTATATGCAGAAAATGGTCTCCATGGTACAGGGAGCACTACGGAGCATTTGAGCTCCAGTCATCTTCAGCCAGAGGGATTGTGTTGGCAGAGTTAAGTGAACTGACTGACAACTATCCCCTGAGTGACTACAAGTGTGGAACCCTCCGAACGGTCACCCTTAAAAGATACATACACATGTCAGGTAATTATCCTTTAAATTGTATTTGACTTTGACTGAATGTCTTCATGGGATTGTGGGTAAAATAAGACACAGAATATCAATTAAAAACATCTGGGGTTTGGAGTCAGAAACAAGTGAGGTTAGGTTTACAGAAATAATAAAACACAACTCTACACGGATGCTGGCGTACCCTAACTAAATCTATGCATGCTAGCTAGTCAAGTTGCATTTTGTAACCTTTGCAATATACATTTGAAACTGCCGACAATTCAAATCAGTCTGCAGTTTAATTGAACTACCAAAAATGATAATGCTGCCTTAATGTTTACTTTGGCTTTATTACTACACACGTGCAAGAATCATTCAAATATAAATATTTACACAACACATAATTAAATATGTTACTAAAGTTTAAAGAATACTTCCATCACACTAACCCAGTGCTTTCAATGCCTATGATACCTCTACTGATGATGACTGGACTGTATTACCTGCTGTTTAAAAAATATATATCTTTTCTTTAGAGTAACCTCTTGACAAGTATGGCCACTTCTGCAGTGCTTTGCATCATCCTAGGAGAACATGACTCTGCAAAAGTAACCCTGCCTTTGGGAATACCAAGCTCTGTTGAGGAACTTCAAAGTGAGATTAAGAGACAATGTGAGGTGTTTGGAGACTTTAGACTGCAATACAAGGACCTTGATTTTGATGAGTTTATAAACCTTACCTCCACCTCAGACATTCAAAACAAGGGGAAAGTGCTTTATCTACAGGCAGTCCTGGCTTCTCTGCACGGACATCCTGCCAGGATGAGATCAATTCAATCTCATCTGTGGACACTGATCTTCCCTCATCTTCTGATTCTTCGTCAACATCATCCCTCAGAAGTGCGCCATGGCCAAACGCCTTTCCTGTGCCGGAGTGTGTCTATGATGTTGAGATCCAACTCCAGCGTGCCAATAGTGACTTTCAAAGTAATGGTACCCTCTTCAGTCCTAATCCAAGAATGAAGTCAGATATTCTTGAAACTTTGGCTTCACAGATTGTGAAATATAAAGCATATCCCTCAAGTGCTGAATTTGATTCGGTAGCTGAAGCACTTGTGAAAAAGCACCCATGTTTAAGGGAGCAAGGCTTACTGGCTTTTATGGTTGGAAGATCAGTTTGAAATTCAAGGTGGGAAACTACCGCACTAAGCTGCGCAACATTGGATGTTCAGAGCTGACTGTCAATTCTTTAAAGCGTCAACAGGATGATCAACGCACATCTCGCAATCAAGTGAAGAAACCTAAAAGAGCGGAGGTTAACTACTATCCAGACTATCCAACAGGACAAAGCAAACGGAGCCTAGAGGAAGAGAGGCTGGCACTACTGTCCGAGGCACATAAGAACACTAACCGACAGGTGGTGAGGATCAAATGGAGAGGACGTTTGCCTATAGGCGTCATGAGGTGATTGAAGACAAGCCATTCATTGCCGAATTCAAAAGAAGGTGGCCGGCTCTCTTTTCTGAGCGTGAGGTCAGTCATATATTTTGTTGATAACGTAATTATTATATTTGACAAGGGGGTTCAATTTAAAAAAACATTTGACCAATAGTGAATATTGTTTATCATAAATGAATTTAACGTTCCTTGTACATGTGATGCAGTTTGAACGTTCCTTGTACATGTGATGCAGTTTGAACGTTCCTTGTACATGTGATGCTTTGAACGTTCCTTGTACATGTGATGCTTTGAACGTTCCTTGTACATGTGATGCAGTTTGAACGTTCCTTGTACATGTGATGCAGTTTGAACGTTCCTTGTACATGTGATGCTTTGAACGTTCCTTGTACATGTGATGCAGTTTGCCAGAAACCATTCGGGCAAATGCGTCCAAAGTCTGGCCACATGCACTTATGTTTGTCATTGGAACCTGGCTACAGAATCATACTAAGAAATTAACCTAACTTTCATGTTAAATAATAGCTTTGAGAAAAATAATTATTCTATATTTTCATTATTTTATCATTCTTACAATGCTTTGACAAAGAATCATCAGGAAGTTAAAAGAAGTCATGGCTGAATTACTCTCTGGCTGCAGCCAACGAGAACATGTTGCTTTGATGCTTTGATCTGCGTTTGTCTTAAATGTTTGTAGGTGGAAGCCGAGTTTGCTCGCATCACCACTGTCCCACTGAGATCGAAGTTCATGCAGCAGCTAGATCACCACTCCTCCAAGCTGTCAAGGATGTTCCAGAAAAAGGGGGGGCTGGGCAGAAAACACGGAACATCATGGCAGAATACGACAAGGTGTTATCTCACAAATGCCTGGTTATTAGAATATTTGTTTTGTTTAAATTGATTTGATTGTATTTATTGTGCAGCTGTCACTTAAGCATGCAGTCACATATTGGAGACATGTGGCTGATGGAAGACATTTTAAGTCATGTTCACACAAAGTTTAAAATGTACTTGATCACGTCATTTTCAAAATGAAAATGAATAAATTAATTGTATTTTCATCTAAGTAGATATGCACGTGTGTGCCTTTTCTGTGGAATGTAGTAATACATAGTGTTTCATCAGTCAGTCTTTAAAGCAGAAGTTTGGCTTTTTTGAATTGCAATAATTTGATTTACTGTGCTGTTTTCTGTGCGGTAGTGAACACATGATTATACTGAAACATATTTCTAAGATTATCATAATGCTTAGTTCCCAGTTAAATAAATACAGTGTCTTGGATTATAACATAAATACTTTTAAAGTACGACTCACTACCTGGTAATAACCAAACCCTTGCATTCCAGGTGCTCCTTGTGGTATGAGAACTTGTACTCCAGTTGAATGCACATTCGGCCCTTCATAATGAAATGCACTTAGACACTGCCTGTAAATGTAAAAGATGGTATGAAGTTGCATGTAGCTTGTGCATTGGTGCATCTAGGGTTAAATGCTGCACAATGTAAAAATACTATTCCCCCACTTACACATTTCCCTTGTTACAGAATGACGCCATCGAGACAAGGAGAGCCTGCGTTATGAAAGCACTAATTGTGTACCTAATGAAGACCCGAAAGCCTGATTAGAGAGTACCTCGTAAGTATTTGTGCCTCTGCTTTCCACCATCCGGAAACAAAAAAAGGGATTTATTTCGTACTCTTTTGAGCTGCTTTTAAACAAACTAATGGCACCACAGGTTTGAAAGAGCAATCGGAAAATAATCCATATGCATGCATAGTAAAATTCCCTTTTTCAAACAAACTATCAACAGCAGTTTGTCGACCGTTGCTTGAAACTGTTGAGTTTCTCAAATGTTGAAGTTTTGCAAAACCATTTTCATATCCATGGTTAACTAAATACCCCCAAGCCCCTAGCAGATACCCCAAGCCCCTAGCAGATACCCACAAGCCCCTAGCAGATACCCCAAGCCCCTAGCAGATACCCCCAAGCCCCTAGCAGATACCCACAAGCCCCTAGCAGATACCCACAAGCCCCTAGCAGATACCCACAAGCCCCTAGCAGATACCACCAAAAGCCCTTGGCAGGTACCCCCAAGCCCCTAGCAGATACCCCCAAGCCCCTAGCAGATACCACCAAAAGCCCTTGGCAGGTACCCCCAAGCCCCTAGCAGATACCCCAAGCCCCTAGCAGATACCCCAAGCCCCTAGCAGATACCCCCAAGCCCCTAGCAGATACCCCAAGCCCCTAGCAGATACCCCCAAGCCCCTAGCAGATACCCCAAGCCCCTAGCAGATACCCCCAAGCCCCTAGCAGATACCACCAAAAGCCCTTGGCAGGTACCCCCAAGCCCCTAGCAGATACCCCAAGCCCCTAGCAGATACCCCAAGCCCCTAGCAGATACCCCCAAGCCCCTAGCAGATACCCCAAGCCCCTAGCAGATACCCCCAAGCCCCTAGCAGATACCCCAAGCCCCTAGCAGATACCCCCAAGCCCCTAGCAGATACCCCCAAAAGCCCTTGGCAGGTACCCCCAAGCCCCTAGCAGATACCCCAAGCCCCTAGCAGATACCCCAAGCCCCTAGCAGATACCCCCAAGCCCCTAGCAGATACCCCAAGCCCCTAGCAGATACCCCAAGCCCCTAGCAGATACCCCCAAGCCCCTAGCAGATACCCCAAGCCCCTAGCAGATACCCCCAAGCCCCTAGCAGATACCGCCAGCAACTAGAAAAGCTACACCCAATGTAGCCTGCAGGCATGCTGATCCGGGAGCTGCATATGTTACTTAGAAAACGTGTTGCTTTTTTCCCTTGTGTGTGCAAGTCTGGCTGATGGTCTATTTGTTCTGCCTTTTAGGATGCTGACCAGTGTGTAGATGAGATGGTCTTGGGAATCTTCGCCATAAAGAGGAGGTGCAGAGCCAACAGATTCCCTCGCAGATGTGGGGATTGTAATTGAAGGTGTGGAAGTGCTGAACGATCTTCAAAACATTGCGAACGCACTGGCAATTTTATTTGGACTCACATATGCATTGGACTTGAGCTATCCAAAAAACCTGAGATGCACGTTTGAGGTTCTTCAAAAAATCCTGATGGAAATGGATGTTCGCCAACAAAGGCTCAAGTGCTGAAAAACAAACTGTTTGAACACTACAAGTGGAACGCTTTGAAACGTCACGTTGGAAATCTTGGAGCGGGGGTTTTATCCAAATATTTCGGAGGGAATTTTATCCATGGAACTGAATAGGAATGTTACAAATGATTCATGTCGGACAGTTTGCACGTACAAGTTGCAGTTTGGGCTATGTGGTTAAAACATGGTGCTCTTTTGAACATTGTTGTTGCTAGCTAAATGTTGTGCAACTTTTTCTATGAAGGTGATGGCAAACTAATTCTGTATATTTACCAAGTCAATAATATACCACCGTATCCAGCTAAGAGCAACATTAGCATGGAAATGTCTGTTCTGATAGTTACTGATCTTTTAGCTCTGTTTTGGTCTCAATACTGTTGACGGTGATCTCGCTCCTCGGCTGCTGGAGGTTTAGTTTTCCTCTCCAGCGTGTTGCTAATGTTGGGGGCCAGGTGCTTCGTCGCCCGCTTCATGATAAACGTGGAGGGAATTGAGTGTCAGCTGGCTTGCCGAATGTTTTGGGATTTAATGTGAAGAATTAGACGACACCAAACCAATAATCTAGAAAACTATGGTTTCCGGTTTTCATTATCTCCATAGCAACAGTTGATGACGAGAGACATTTATAAACGTTTTACACATTTTGTAGTTTACTTTTCTATTTTTGTGACGATTTACATGCGATGTTTAGTTGCAGTTTGGGCTGTATGTGGTTAAAAGATGGTGCTCTTTTGAACATTTTTGTTGCTAGCTAAATGTTGTGCAACTTCAACCTTTTGTGTTTGTTGATAAGGCGTGATACAAAGAAGTCTTTAAGGGTTTCCATGATTTTAAACCTGGTTGCCTATTATATCACGTTTGATGTGAAATAAATGTATTTTTTTCACTGAACAAAAGTCAGTTAATTTTAATTTACTTAACTACACTTTGTGGAATTTGTTGACATAGTCTGGTTTAGTAAGTGAACTTAAAATGACTTCCATTATAGCAATGAATAACAGTTAAGTAACACGGAATGCAGTAGTTTCCAAAATGATTTAAGTTGGAACTACACATTAAAGTTAAGTTGATCTTACTAAATACAGTTGAGTATAGCAGATCTTACTTTTAAGTCAAATGAATATAGGTGAGTTAAGTTGGCATTATATAATCTCTTTATGTTGGCATTAATAAAAAAGTATGTCTAAAGAAACTGCACTGTTGATGTAATATTGCTCAGTTAAGTTAGCTGGACACAGAGCTATTAATTAAATCCAGGGTGACCGGGTATTGTTGAAGTTAATTAACACGGTCGTGTTGGCTGAACATAAGTTAGTTATATTCTTCTTACTAGTGTTATTTAATTATAACCTACTCAACTCAGTTTCGTGGAATTTGTTGACATAACTTTATTAAGTAAGTCCAAGAAATTATTTTTTTGAGTGTACGATGGCGATATCCGGACGCGAACAGCGAGGACTACAAAAAGAAAAACGAGTTGACATGGGCATGTCTGTTCAAAACATTGCGAGCTCCAATAAATCATTTAAACCAGCTATTGTTGGCAGACTTATTACTGAATATCGTTCTTAATGTGATACCAAGTCCACCTGAGACCCGTGTTCACCTTCAGACAGCCTCCAGGGACAACCCTGTCTCCTAAAAATTACGTTCCCACAGAACTAAACTGCATTCTCAATTACGTTTAGCTAGAAACGTATTTTTTCCCACGTTACGTTAGTTATGAATGTAACTTAAATACGTTTATTTTCTACATATCTTTGCCATTTATTGTCTTGCTTATAATAATGATAATTAGTTATTTATAAATATCATTTTAGAGCACACCTTTGAAATCGACAATCGGGCTCGATATATGGTTAAATTAAAATCAGTAGGCGAGGCTGTAATGTCTCCAGCTGTTGCTCTCATGAGCGAGGCAGAACATAATAGTTTTAACATGCCAAAAAGCTGCTGTGTCGTTCATTGCACCTCAAACATTAAATCAAATCCAGAGTTACGTGTTTCTGTACTTCCTCTAAGAAGAAAGGACGGTATCAGAAGAGCTCTGTGGCTTCAGACTTGATCGCCGTTCAAATGACAGCGCTGGTTTCCCCAAAAGTGGGCGGGGCTGTAAAGTGAAGTAGATTTACTCTCATCTATTATTCTAAACCATTCTATTTATTCTAACGTATTACATGCCAGTGTTTTATCTTTATCTTATCTTTGTCTGTGATGTTTTACTAATCAGATATTAATGTGAAGAAGTAAAACAAGAGAAATAGTATAGCAATATCCTGTAAAAGTATGTAAAAACATGAATAAAACTACACATCTTCAGATGTTATACATAAGTGTCTACACTAATAATACAAAGTTATTATTAGTATGCTGTGTGTACCTTGTGTGCACCGCCTAGTGGTTAAAGCATGTTATTGAATTATTTTTGTTGAATAATCTTATTTGATCAAAACATATTAAGAGTACATACTTTCATAGGGGGAAAGTAGAAGGTCTGTGATAGAAATATAGAATATAAAAAGTCAAGAAGATACTAAGTGATCTCTTCAATAAAACAGTTTAGTGCTGGATGTTCAAAGATATTAATAGGAGGATGTGCAAAACAGAAAAACGAATTAACCTTTATTAACACATTAAAAAATACTTTAGGTTAAGGTCTTCTTTTAAACAAGAAAAAAGCTTTGGGGGTATCTATCTACAGATGAATATTAAGCCTGACAAAGTATTTAATGTCTAAAATATTGCTTTCCTGCAATGTTAACTATGTTGAAACACTTATTTTAAATGATATTATACACATTAATTATACTCTTATGTATGTAGTAGATAGAATAAGAAATGTGCAGAATATGACAGTTTAATGGTGGAGGTATACAGTACACACATATTGATAGATGTCTGTTGAGGAACCTGCGACCCAAGTTGTGTATAAGATCAATACACCTTAGAAAACCTTGACATCTTGAAAGGGATGTGCAAAATATCCATTATACAGTTTTTAATTAACTATTAGTAGAGAATAACGAGTAATGAATATACTTTATAAAGATCTGCAGATACATGTTTAGTCTTCTCAAGCACCAACTATCAAACATCTCTCCTGATTGTTGCCACTTGACAATCACCTTCCCTGAGTGTCACTCAGGTGTAACTAAAGTCTGCTTTAAGGGTTGTTTATATTCCACATCATTAATCAGAATCTGCAAAGTAACTAAACTAAATGTAGTGAAGTAAAAATACCAGGTTAACCTCTGAATTGTAGTGGAGTAGAATAACAAAGTAGCAATGAGCTGTCGTGTGGGTATATATTAATGCTGCCCATTATGGATACAAGCGATGTTCACCCATTTAGTAATTACATGTTTTAAATGTGTACACACCAATGTGTTTCCTATCGCCTAAACCTCCAGGGCTGTACACAGTTTAATACTGTCAACTTCTACATTTGGGAAACACGTCTTTTAAAACTACAATTCCCAGTAGAGACGTGCCATAGAGAACATGTTGCGAAACACAATAGCCAGCATGTGTAGTTCTGGTGGGGCGTTCGAGTCCAGTTTTGAATAGTCTGCCGTGGTTTCGTTCCATTTCAAAGAGCTTGACGCTCGGCGTAACCTCGGCGCAACATCACGGGGTTTGTCAACGGACTGTAGTCCCAAACGATAGCTGGGGATTATGGGTAGTGTAGTGTCTTGGGCCATCCTAAATCTCGAAATGTCCCGTCTGTTTCTGGTGACTTTATTTACGGCTAAAAAGCCCAAGATTATAGAATTAAACAAATAAATAAAAACAAGGATAAGTGTGTGCTATTGTTGAGTAAATAACAGTGTGTTATTTAGAAAAGAATAACAAATTAGAAGGAAGAGATTTTAAAAAATACAGATTTCAGTATTTTGAATCTCTAAACCCCATTTCTTTTCCTCAAAGACGACAAAAAAAGTCCGACATTATACGATTTAAAATAAAAACAAATAAATAAAAGATAAAACACTGGCATGTAATACGTTAGAATAAATAGAATGGTTTTGAATAATAGATGAGAGTAAATCTACTTCACTTTACAGCCCCGCCCACTTTTGGGGAAACCAGCGCTGTCATTTGAACGGCGATCAAGTCTGAAGCCTCAGAGCTCTCCTGTTACCGTCCTTTCTTCTTAGAGGAAGTACAGAAACACGTAACTCTGGATTTGATTTAATGTTTGAGGTGCAATGAACGACACAGCAGCTTTTTGGCATGTTGAAACTATTATGTTCTGCCTCGCTCATGAGAGCAACAGCTGGAGACATTACAGCCTCGCCTACTGATTTTAATTTAACCATATATCGAGCCCGATTGTCGATTTCAAAGGTGTGCTCTAAAATGATATTTATAAATGACTATTATCATTATTATAAGCAAGACAATAAATGGCAAAGATATGTAGAAAATAAACGTATTTGAGATACGTTCATAAGGAACGTAACGTGGGAGAAAATACGTTTCTAGCTAAACGTAATTGAGAATGCAGTTTAGTTCTGTGGGAACGTAATTTTTAGGAGACAGGGTTGCCAGGGAAGCACACCTCTCAGGTAAACTGTGACCCTCTCAGGTAAACTGTGATCCTCTCAGGTAAACTGTGATCCTCTCAGGTAAACTGTGATCCTCTCAGGTAAACTGTGACCCTCTCAGGTAAACTGTGACCCTCTCAGGTAAACTGTGATCCTCTCAGGTAAACTGTGATCCTCTCAGGTAAACTGTGATCCTCTCAGGTAAACTGTGACCCTCTCAGGTAAACTGTGACCCTCTCAGGTAAAATGGGATCCGCCCAGATTAAACTGTGTTACATCTTCTGTGGCTATCTACCAGCGATCATGTTGAATATGAAAGACACACACATCCCTTATAGAAACGGCATTCTGCAGCACTCATCCAGATCACATGTGACTGTTAACTCGTTTTGCAAAGACAGCAGCAGAAATGTCATTGCTGCATGTGCAGGGATATTTAGACTTTAAAATGCTGATGGGTCATTAATCTTGGTCTCGGCAAACAATATTAGGAATCCTCTATTCCAACTACATAATATTCAGTGTCCATCGACATGAAAATAACAAAAAAGTTCATGCTGGACTCAAACCCGAGTCCCAACAGCGAAAGTCACTCCAGCCCTGCGCGTTATGAGTGCGCCACGGATCAACACGACATATCGAACCACCACACTACAACATTTTAGATTAACCTTGTTAAAAAGTTCCAGAAAAATGCAACCCGACCATCATTTATAATGTGAGCGACTGTATGTACACTTTAAGCCATAATATACATATTATAATATAGTATACTGACTGAGGTCTGTATCCAGCCTCATTAAGACCCACCGAGATCAGATATCCTAGTTTATACAAGTATAAACGGGTATCAAATCGACATCATATTAATAACGATATATGATACAAATGTAAGACTGACAACACGAATAGTTTGTAAAGGATTTATTGACGTTAGAATTATTAACAAAGCACTTATATACTAATAAAGGGCTGGCTCCTCTAAAGCCAGTTGAGTAGCACTTTAAATGTTTGGCTCTATGAAACCTGATGTACTTTATGATTATGTTTTCTTCAAGTTTGTATCTTCTTGGTCTTATGCACTTATTGTAAGTCGCTTTAGATAAACGTGTCAGGTAAATGCAATGTCATGTAATGTAATTGACGTGAGTGTTTTGAACACTATTATTTTATTTTTGATTCTCTGGGAAGTGTCGTGTTGATCCGTGGCGCGCTCATAACGCGCAGGGCTGGAGTGACTTTCGCTGTTGGGACTCGGGTTTGAGTCCAGCATGAACTTTCTTGTTATTTTCATGTCGATGGACACTGAATATTATGTAGTTTGAATAGAAGATTCCTAATATTGTTTGCCGAGACCAAGATGAATGACCCATCAGCATTTTAAAGTCTAAATATCCCTGCACACGCAGCAATGACATTTCTGCTGCTGTCTTTGCAAAACGAGTTAACAGTCACATGTGATCTGGATGAGTGCTGCAGAATGCCGTTTCTATAAGGGATGTGTGTGTCTTTCATATTCAACATGATCGCTGGTAGATAGCCACAGAACATGTAACACAGTTTAATCTGGGCGGATCCCATTTCCCATGAGCGAATCACAGTTTACCTGAGAGGATCACAGCTTACCTGAGAGGATCACAGCTTACCTGAGAGGGTCACAGTTTACCTGAGAGGATCACAGCTTACCTGAGAGGATCACAGTTTACCTGAGAGGGTCACAGTTTACCTGAGAGGATCACAGTTTACCTGAGAGGGTCACAGTTTACCTGAGAGGGTCACAGTTTACCTGAGAGGGTCACAGTTTACCTGAGAGGGTCACAGTTTACCTGAGAGGATCACAGTTTACCTGAGAGGATCACAGCTTACCTGAGAGGGTCACAGTTTACCTGAGAGGGTCACAGTTTACCTGAGAGGATCACAGCTTACCTGAGAGGGTCACAGCTTACCTGAGAGGATCACAGTTTACCTGAGAGGGTCACAGTTTACCTGAGAGGGTCACAGTTTACCTGAGAGGGTCACAGTTTACCTGAGAGGGTCACAGTTTACCTGAGAGGATCACAGTTTACCTGAGAGGATCACAGCTTACCTGAGAGGGTCACAGTTTACCTGAGAGGGTCACAGTTTACCTGAGAGGATCACAGCTTACCTGAGAGGATCACAGTTTACCTGAGAGGGTCACAGTTTACCTGAGAGGATCACAGTTTACCTGAGAGGGTCACAGTTTACCTGAGAGGGTCACAGTTTACCTGAGAGGATCACAGTTTACCTGAGAGGATCACAGTTTACCTGAGAGGGTCACAGCTTACCTGAGAGGATCACAGTTTACCTGAGAGGATCACAGTTTACCTGAGAGGATCACAGTTTACCTGAGAGGGTCACAGTTTACCTGAGAGGGTCACAGCTTACCTGAGAGGGTCACAGTTTACCTGAGAGGGTCACAGTTTACCTGAGAGGATCACAGTTTACCTGAGAGGATCACAGCTTACCTGAGAGGGTCACAGTTTACCTGAGAGGGTCACAGTTTACCTGAGAGGGTCACAGTTTACCTGAGAGGATCACAGTTTACCTGAGAGGGTCACAGTTTACCTGAGAGGGTCACTGTTGTAGTGTGGTGGTTCACAGTTTACAGCTGAAGACTTCTCCACGCTGCTTTCAAACTGTGAGTAAACAACGTGTGCTTCACTTGGAGGCTGTCTGAAGGTGTACACGGGTCTCAGATGGACTTGGTATCACATTAAGAACGATATTCAGTAATAAGTCTGCCAACAATAGCTGGTTTAAATGATTTATTGGAGCTCGCAATGTTTTGAACAGACATGCCCATGTCAACTCGTTTTTCTTTTTGTAGTCCTCGCTGTTCGCGTCCGGATATCGCCATCGTAACCACAACCTCACACACTGGTACTGAATGTGCATCAAAGTGTTCCTATCCAGCCACATATACCAAAAGATTCATGTAAACGACAGAAGAAGCGATCGAAATGTGTATTTCAGTCGAAGGCCACGCCTCCACATCTGTCAACCAGTTGATCGGGGAACCAGTTAAACCGGAACACCGGTACTACGCTATATGGAAAGGCCACCAAAAACTGTCCTGGCCTGGACGTTAAAATGGGGCTAGCCGCTGCAATGGAAATGCGCTATAACATACCTTATTCTTACTCCGAGCACTACTTCTGCTCCTCCGTCGCTTCACACTGGCAGAGGGCGATTTCTCTACTGGCCGAACTGGTGTCCTGGTCGGTGATGACACCAGAAAGACCGATGGTACTGCATCTCCATTAAGTAATGGTTGTTCCATAAATCCCATGTTATGTTTTATCATACTCTCAGAGTAGTCGTCCGGAAATTTGAAATGTTCGCTGCATACATGAGCCTGTGAATCTCTCGGTTCGGGCCGGCCACATTTCGCTAGCCACTGCCTCCGAATGTACTTCTTACGCTTACCTTTTGGCAACAGATGGAACCGAGCATTCCGTGGATTGTTCCCATCAGAATTGTGGCAATATTTGGCGATACAGTGAGGCATATTTGAAGAGAGAAACTACAGTAAATAACATGGAGATCAACGTGTCTTCGAAAACCAAACGCATGGTTTACGTCACGTCCGGGAAATGGCGGCGCCCACAGTGTTGATGTTATTTCGGTATATAATCAGTTTAAAATCACTGATAATGTCATCGGATTAAAAAATCCGGGGCTAGTTGAGTACTTCAGGAAAGTCGACGGGGGGGGGCTAGTGGAGTACTTCAGGAAAGTCGACAGGGGGGGGCTAGTGGATTACTTCAGGAAAGTCGACGAGGGGGGGGCTAGTGGAGTACTTCAGGAAAGTCGACAGGGGGGGCTAGTGGAGTACTTCAGGAAAGTCGACGGGGGGGGCTAGTGGAGTACTTCAGGAAAGTCGACGGGGGGGGCTAGTGGAGTACTTCAGGAAAGTCGACAGGGGGGGGCTAGTGGAGTACTTCAGGAAAGTCGACGGGGGGGGCTAGTGGAGTACTTCAGGAAAGTCGACGGGGGGGGGCTAGTGGAGTACTTCAGGAAAGTCGACAGGGGGGGGGGCTAGTGGAGTACTTCAGGAAAGTCGACGGGGGGGGGGCTAGTGGAGTACTTCAGGAAAGTCGACAGGGGGGGGCTAGTGGAGTACTTCAGGAAAGTCGACGGGGGGGGCTAGTGGAGTACTTCAGGAAAGTCGACGGGGGGGCTAGTGGAGTACTTCAGGAAAGTCGACGGGGGGGGCTAGTGGAGTACTTCAGGAAAGTCGACGGGGGGGGCTAGTGGAGTACTTCAGGAAAGTCGACGGGGGGGGGCTAGTGGAGTACTTCAGGAAAGTCGACGGGGGGGGCTAGTGGAGTACTTCAGGAAAGTCGACGGGGGGGCTAGTGGAGTACTTCAGGAAAGTCGACGGGGGGGCTAGTGGAGTACTTCAGGAAAGTCGACGGGGGGGGCTAGTGGAGTACTTCAGGAAAGTCGACGGGGGGGGGCTAGTGGAGTACTTCAGGAAAGTCGACGGGGGGGGCTAGTGGAGTACTTCAGGAAAGTCGATGGGGGGGGGGCTAGTGGAGTACTTCAGGAAAGTCGACAGGGGGGGGGCTAGTGGAGTACTTCAGGAAAGTCGACAGGGGGGGGCTAGTGGAGTACTTCAGGAAAGTCGACGAGGGGGGGGCTAGTGGAGTACTTCAGGAAAGTCGACGAGGGGGGGGCTAGTGGAGTACTTCAGGAAAGTCGACAGGGGGGGGCTAGTGGAGTACTTCAGGAAAGTCGACGGGGGGGGCTAGTGGAGTACTTCAGGAAAGTCGACGGGGGGGGCTAGTGGAGTACTTCAGGAAAGTCGACAGGGGGGGGGCTAGTGGAGTACTTCAGGAAAGTCTCAGATCTGAGTTCTTGTACTCTGACTCCCAGACCCCAGTACTTGTACTCTGACTCCAGTCCCAGATCTGAGTACTTGTACTTTGACTCCAGTCCCAGGTCTGAGTACTTGTACTCAGGAAAGTCGACGGGGGGGGCTAGTGGAGTACTTCAGGAAAGTCGACGGGGGGGGGCTAGTGGAGTACTTCAGGAAAGTCGACAGGGGGGGGCTAGTGGAGTACTTCAGGAAAGTCGACGGGGGGGGGCTAGTGGAGTACTTCAGGAAAGTCGACGGGGGGGCTAGTGGAGTACTTCAGGAAAGTCGACAGGGGGGGCTAGTGGAGTACTTCAGGAAAGTCGACAGGGGGGGGCTAGTGGAGTACTTCAGGAAAGTCGACGGGGGGGCTAGTGGAGTACTTCAGGAAAGTCGACGGGGGGGGCTAGTTGAGTACTTCAGGAAAGTCGACGGGGGGGGGGGCTAGTGGAGTACTTCAGGAAAGTCGACAGGGGGGGGCTAGTGGAGTACTTCAGGAAAGTCGACAGGGGGGGGCTACTGGAGTACTTCAGGAAAGTCGACGGGGGGGGCTAGTGGAGTACTTCAGGAAAGTCGACGGGGGGGGGCTAGTGGAGTACTTCAGGAAAGTCGATGGGGGGGGGGGGCTAGTTGAGTACTTCAGGAAAGTCGACGGGGGGGCTAGTGGAGTACTTCAGGAAAGTCGACAGGGGGGGGGCTAGTGGAGTACTTCAGGAAAGTCGACGGGGGGGGCTAGTGGAGTACTTCAGGAAAGTCGACAGGGGGGGGGGCTAGTGGAGTACTTCAGGAAAGTCGACAGGGGGGGGGCTAGTGGAGTACTTCAGGAAAGTCGACAGGGGGGGGCTAGTGGAGTACTTCAGGAAAGTCGACGGGGGGGCTAGTGGAGTACTTCAGGAAAGTCGACGGGGGGGCTAGTGGAGTACTTCAGGAAAGTCGACGGGGGGGGCTAGTGGAGTACTTCAGGAAAGTCGACGGGGGGGGCTAGTGGAGTACTTCAGGAAAGTCGACGGGGGGGGCTAGTGGAGTACTTCAGGAAAGTCGACGGGGGGGGCTAGTGGAGTACTTCAGGAAAGTCGACAGGGGGGGCTAGTGGAGTACTTCAGGAAAGTCGACGGGGGGGGCTAGTGGAGTACTTCAGGAAAGTCGACGGGGGGGGCTAGTGGAGTACTTCAGGAAAGTCGACAGGGAGGGGCTAGTGGAGTACTTCAGGAAAGTCGACGGGGGGGGCTAGTGGAGTACTTCAGGAAAGTCGATGGGGGGGGGGCTAGTGGAGTACTTCAGGAAAGTCGACAGGGGGGGGGCTAGTGGAGTACTTCAGGAAAGTCGACAGGGGGGGGCTAGTGGAGTACTTCAGGAAAGTCGACGAGGGGGGGGCTAGTGGAGTACTTCAGGAAAGTCGACGAGGGGGGGGCTAGTGGAGTACTTCAGGAAAGTCGACAGGGGGGGGCTAGTGGAGTACTTCAGGAAAGTCGACAGGGGGGGGGCTAGTGGAGTACTTCAGGAAAGTCTCAGATCTGAGTTCTTGTACTCTAACTCCCAGACCCCAGTACTTGTACTCTGACTCCAGTCCCAGATCTGAGTACTTGTACTTTGACTCCAGTCCCAGATCTGAGTACTTGTACTCTGACTCCAGTCCCAGGTCTGAGTACTCGTACTCTGACTCCAGTCCCAGGTCTGAGTACTCGTACTCTGACTCCAGTCCCAGGTCTGAGTACTCGTACTCTGACTCCAGTCCCAGGTCTGAGTACTCGTACTCTGACTCCAGTCCCAGGTCTGAGTACTCGTACTCTGACTCCAGTCCCAGGTCTGAGTACTCGTACTCTGACTCCAGTCCCAGGTCTGAGTACTCGTACTCTGACTCCAGTCCCAGGTCTGAGTACTCGTACTCTGACTCCAGTCCCAGGTCTGAGTACTCGTACTCTGACTCCAGTCCCAGGTCTGAGTACTCGTACTCTGACTCCAGTCCCAGGTCTGAGTACTTGTACTCTGACTCCAGTCCCAGGTCTGAGTACTTGTACTCTGACTCCAGTCCCAGGTCTGAGTACTTGTACTCTGACTCCAGTCCCAGGTCTGAGTACTCGTACTCTGATTCCAGTCCCGAGTACTTGTACTCTGACTCCAGTCCCAGGTCTGAGTACTTGTACTCTGACTCCAGTCCCAGGTCTGAGTACTTGTACTCTGACTCCAGTCCCAGGTCTGAGTACTCGTACTCTGACTCCAGTCCCAGGTCTGAGTACTCGTACTCTGACTCCAGTCCCAGGTCTGAGTACTCGTACTCTGACTCCAGTCCCATGTCTGAGTACTCGTACTCTGACTCCAGTCCCAGGTCTGAGTACTCGTACTCTGACTCCAGTCCCAGGTCTGAGTACTCGTACTCTGACTCCAGTCCCAGGTCTGAGTACTCGTACTCTGACTCCAGTCCCAGGTCTGAGTACTCGTACTCTGACTCCAGTCCCAGGTCTGAGTACTCGTACTCTGACTCCAGTCCCAGGTCTGAGTACTCGTACTCTGCCTCCAGTCCCAGGTCTGAGTACTCGTACTCTGACTCCAGTCCCAGGTCTGAGTACTTGTACTCTGACTCCAGTCCCAGGTCTGAGTACTCGTACTCTGACTCCAGTCCCAGGTCTGAGTACTCGTACTCTGACTCCAGTCCCAGGTCTGAGTACTCGTACTCTGACTCCAGTCCCAGGTCTGAGTACTCGTACTCTGACTCCAGTCCCAGGTCTGAGTACTCGTACTCTGACTCCAGTCCCAGGTCTGAGTACTCGTACTCTGACTCCAGTCCCAGGTCTGAGTACTCGTACTCTGACTCCAGTCCCAGGTCTGAGTACTCGTACTCTGACTCCAGTCCCAGGTCTGAGTACTCGTACTCTGACTCCAGTCCCAGGTCTGAGTACTCGTACTCTGACTCCAGTCCCAGGTCTGAGTACTTGTACTCTGACTCCAGTCCCAGGTCTGAGTACTTGTACTCTGACTCCAGTCCCAGGTCTGAGTACTTGTACTCTGACTCCCAGCAGCTGAAGAGGATCCAGTTTTGTGGAACAGATTTCTTTATGGTCAGAAACACAGAAACAACACAAACCAGTCACTGATTATTCACTGAATTAAAATATATATTTATTGATAACTTGGTGAAATATACAAGCTGCAGGAAGAGAACAATCCTCTTTATAAACCTCATCGCTGAAACAGATCTGAAAGAAGCACAATATGTAATACTGTGAAAGGGCACCGTGCACAACGAGCCGCTCAGTCTTATATTATGAACTCATATCATTTGAGAAAGTGATGTATTTCTGCTGCTCTCTAAGAAGCCCATCAAGAATAACTAAGTACATCAAAGTACTGCACTTTAAGATACTTGTACTGAAGTCCGTCTCCTGCCACTCTAGACTTCCTCTCATATCAATGAGAACCTTTGACTGGGAACCTTTGACTGGGATTTGAACCTTTGACTGGGAACCTTTGACTGGGATTTGAACCTTCGACTGGGATTTGAACCTTTGACTGGGATTTGACCCTTTGACTGGGATTTGAACCAAAGGGAGAAATATAAAGCTCACGCTGGTTTCTGAACAGTCATCAGACCGTTTCACAGAGACTGAGCCGTGAGGGTTTAGATATATAACATTCAATATGTCTGAAGGGGATCCATGGGTTGGTCTAACAGGTGATATAGTGTTTAATACTTTTCATACTGACTGGGACCCCTTCCTGTGGGTGGAGCTGGCAGGAGGGTCTGGGACTCCTTCCTGTGGGTGGAGCTGGCAGGAGGGTCTGGGACTCCTTCCTGTGGGTGGAGCTGGCAGGAGGGTCTGGGACCCCTTCCTGAGGGTGGAGCTGGCAGGAGGGTCTGGGACCCCTTCCTGTGGGTGGAGCTGGCAGGAGGGTCTGGGACCCCTTCCTGAGGGTGGAGCTGGCAGGAGGGTCTGGGACCCCTTCCTGTGGGTGGAGCTGGCAGGAGGGTCTGGGACTCCTTCCTGTGGGTGGAGCTGGCAGGAGGGTCTGGGACCCCTTCCTGAGGGTGGAGCTGGCAGGAGGGTCTGGGACCCCTTCCTGTGGGTGGAGCTGGCAGGAGGGTCTGGGACTCCTTCCTGTGGGTGGAGCTGGCAGGAGGGTCTGGGACCCCTTCCTGAGGGTGGAGCTGGCAGGAGGGTCTGGGACCCCTTCCTGTAGGGTGGAGCTGGCAGGAGGGTCTGGGACTCCTTCCTGTGGGTGGAGCTGGCAGGAGGGTCTGGGACTCCTTCCTGTGGGTGGAGCTGGCAGGAGGGTCTGGGACCCTTCCTGAGGGTGGAGCTGGCAGGAGGGTCTGGGACTCCTTCCTGTGGGTGGAGCTGGCAGGAGGGTCTGGGACTCCTTCCTGTGGGTGGAGCTGGCAGGAGGGTCTGGGACTCCTTCCTGTGGGTGGAGCTGGCAGGAGGGTCTGGGACTCCTTCCTGAGGGTGGAGCTGGCAGGAGGGTCTGGGACTCCTTCCTGTGGGTGGAGCTGGCAGGAGGGTCTGGGACCCCTTCCTGTGGGTGGAGCTGGCAGGAGGGTCTGGGACCCCTTCCTGTGGGTGGAGCTGGCAGGAGGGTCTGGGACCCCTTCCTGTGGGTGGAGCTGGCAGGAGGGTCTGGGACCCCTTCCTGTGGGTGGAGCTGGCAGGAGGGTCTGGGACCCCTTCCTGTGGGTGGAGCTGGCAGGAGGGTCTGGGACCCCTTCCTGTGGGTGGAGCTGGCAGGAGGGTCTGGGACTCCTTCCTGAGGGTGGAGCTGGCAGGAGGGTCTGGGACTCCTTCCTGAGGGTGGAGCTGGCAGGAGGGTCTGGGACTCCTTCCTGAGGGTGGAGCTGGCAGGAGGGTCTGGGACCCCTTTAATGGAAAGTGGGCGTGGTTCAATCCAAACTGGGTTTGAGAGACGGGGGTACCCGGGGGTCGACGTGTTTTGGAAGTAATATGGTCTGTGTTTACATTAGCAAGTAGCGCTAACTAGAAAGAGAGGGGCTGGAATGGGGGGCTGGAACGGGTGATCTGTTTGGTATTCTGAGCACACTTCAGAGACATGTGTTTAAGTATTTGTATATATCTGAGACCCGCAGCATATGCCTCAAAACAGCACGATAGGAGACCTTTAAGGCGAGAGGTTATGACGGTGGAAGCTACTCGGCCGGGCTCTGGCTGGCGCCTCTCAGCCGGTAGTGGAAGCGTACGTCTGCGTTCGGCAGCAGGATGCCCAGCCCGGCCCGGCCGTAGTCCAGAGAGACCCGGTTCTGACCCGGCTGCAGGTCCAGGTCCAGGTACAGCAGCACCAGACTCAGGAACTGCTTGATCTCGTTGACGGCGAAGTATCGTCCGGGACACATGGAGGTGCCGGAGCCGAAGGGCATCAGGAAGAACTTCAGCTTCTGCCCGCTCTTATAGAAGTCCGTCTTCACACGGCCGTCCTGGACGAAGCGGTCGTAGCGGAACGACTGGAGGAAGAGGAAGAGGAAGAGGAAACAGGTTTATCACCAGGCAGGTTGACACGTACGAGGAATTTGACTTGGTGTCGTGGTGCATACAAAATAACATTACAACATATTTAAAATAATACAAAAGATAGTACGCGGGGGTACCTGGGGGTCCTGGTAGATGTCGGGGTCCATGTGCATGCTCTGGGGGTAGAGGGCGATCACGTCCCCCTTCCTCACGGACGCAGAGCGCTCTGCATCCAGACGCAGACTGAAGTCCTCCTGAGACACCCGGATGTTGGTGGAGGCCGAGGACAGACGCAGACCCTCGCTGATGGAGCTCTCTGGGGAGTAGAGAGAAGCACACTCAGCAGTGTGTAGGACAGACCTCAGGTCAATGACTCATTCCATTTCAATGACAGAAATGTGAAAGGCAAGAAGGAAGGGTTCGGTCCTCAGGGGAAATGAGGTTCTGTAAAATATTGAATGACACCTCCTTCACTTTCTTATCATTCCATAATGTTTTGTAAAACACTGAGTGTCCTCCTCCAACATGAGAGTAGCATGCTAACAAGGGTACCAACTGCAGCTGTGATCATGACAGGATGTGTGAGGACCCAGAAGAGCATCAGGACTGCTTGAGGCAGATGATAGCTGTGTGATGAACATGATGACTCAGCCTCTATGGAGAGAGACATCAAGCATGCTCATTATGGAGAGAGACATCAAGCATGCTCATTTCTGACGTGGAGCTGATCTGAAGTAAACATTGAATACTGCTTTCTGTTCCTCCATCTTGAGACTGTGTGACTCCCTCTCTTGATATCAGCATGTGAAGGACACTGTGAAGGAACTAGTCTCTGTATGAGATGACTCCTTCCATGTGAAGGACACTGCTCAGGAACTAGTCTCTGTATGTGATGACTCCTTCCCTCTGGAGAGGATCACAGAGACATGGATCCTGAGGCTGAACTAGTCTCTGTATGTGATGACTCCTCCCTTCTGGACCACAGATGGATCCTGAGGCTGAACTAGTCTCTGTATGTGATGACTCCTCTCTTCTGGAGAGGACCACAGACACATGGATCCAGAGGCTGAACTAGTCTCTGTATGTGATGACTCCTTCCTTCTGGAGAGGACCACAGAGACATGGATCCAGAGGCTGAACTAGTCTCTGTATGTGATGACTCCTCTCCTTCTGGAGAGGACCACAGACACATGGATCAGAGGCTGAACTAGTCTCTGTATGTGATGACTCCTTCCCTTCTGGAGAGGACCACAGACACATGGATCCAGAGGCTGAACTAGTCTCTGTATGTGATGACTCCTCTCTTCTGGAGAGGACCACAGAGACATGGATCCAGAGGCTGAACTAGTCTCTGTATGTGATGACTCCTCTCTTCTGGAGAGGACCACAGAGACATGGATCCAGAGGCTGAACTAGTCTCTGTATGTGATGACTCCTCTCTTCTGGAGAGGACCACAGACACATGGATCCAGAGGCTGAACTAGTCTCTGTATGTGATGACTCCTTCCCTCTGGAGAGGACCACAGACACGTGGATCAGAGGCTGAACTAGTCTCTGTATGTGATGACTCCTTCCCTTCTGGAGAGGACCACAGACACATGGATCCTGAGGCTGAACTAGTCTCTGTATGTGATGACTCCTTCCCTTCTGGAGAGGACCACAGACACATGGATCCTGAGGCTGAACTAGTCTCTGTATGTGATGACTCCTTCCCTTCTGGAGAGGACCACAGACACATGGATCCTGAGGCTGAACTAGTCTCTGTATGTGATGACTCCTTCCCTTCTGGAGAGGACCACAGACACATGGATCCTGAGGCTGAACTAGTCTCTGTATGTGATGACTCCTTCCCTTCTGGAGAGGACCACAGACACATGGATCCTGAGGCTGAACTAGTCTCTGTATGTGATGACTCCTTCCCTTCTGGAGAGGACCACAGACACATGGATCCTGAGGCTGAACTAGTCTCTGTATGTGATGACTCCTTCCCTTCTGGAGAGGACCACAGACACATGGATCCTGAGGCTGAACTAGTCTCTGTATGTGATGACTCCTTCCCTTCTGGAGAGGACCACAGACACATGGATCCTGAGGCTGAACTAGTCTCTGTATGTGATGACTCCTTCCTTCAGGAGAGGACCTCAGATGGATCCTGAGGCTGAACTAGTCTCTGTATGTGATGACTCCTCCCTTCTGGAGAGGACCACAGATGGACCCTGAGGCTGAACTAGTCTCTGTATGTGATGACTCCTTCCTTCAGGAGAGGACCTCAGATGGATCCTGAGGCTGAACTAGTCTCTGTATGTGATGACTCCTCCCTTCTGGAGAGGACCTCAGATGGATCCTGAGGCTGGAGCTCAAGCCGGGGTTAGTGATGTTTCTCTTACCCAGGAGCACCATGCTGTCCAGCTGCTCTCTGCTCAGCGCCAGGTCCTCCTCTGGGCTGAACTCCCCCCCCGACTGCCTCAGGACCTCCAGGACCTCCTGCCGGACGGCCTGCAGCGCCTCGGGGTCCCTCAGCAGGAAGTAGAGCACCCAGAAGCAGGCGGGCACCGTGTTGCCCACGGACGCCCAGAGGATGGCAAAGTGATGCGCTAAAGGAGAGCAAAGGTCATCAATGCAGGGGTCTGTCTCCAGAGCACTGAGCTCAGGGGCATGATCGCTGTTGTTCTGTTCTGTTGTTCTGTTGTTCTGTTCTGTTTGTTCTGTTTTGTGTTTTTTATTAAGATTTCCAGTACTGTATGTTGCAAGGTTTAATTTGACAGTATTTACTTGTTTAAAATGAAATGTGTCTTTAGGGTGACTGATCTGTCCGGGGACTACAGATGAAAAATAGCCTCTTGGCTAACTCTGGATTGATGTGCACTGTCCCTGTTAGAGGTCTCCTACTAAGGACATGTCTCTGAAGCCCAGGGGCCTACGGAGATCAGGGGCCTACGGAGATCAGGGGCCTACGGAGACCAGGGGCCTACGGAGATCAGGGGCCTACGGAGATCAGGGGCCTACGGAGACCAGGGGCCTACGGAGACCAGGGGCCTACGGAGACCAGGGGCCTACGGAGACCAGGGGCCTACGGAGATCAGGGGCCTACGGAGATCAGGGGCCTACGGAGACCAGGGGCCTACGGAGATCAGGGGCCTACGGAGATCAGGGGCCTACGGAGACCAGGGGCCTACGGAGACCAGGGGCCTACGGAGACCAGGGGCCTACGGAGATCAGGGGCCTACGGAGATCAGTGGCCTACGGAGATCAGGGGCCTACGGAGACCAGGGGCCTACGGAGACCAGGGGCCTACGGAGACCAGGGGCCTACGGAGATCAGGGGCCTACGGAGATCAGGGGCCTACGGAGACCAGGGGCCTACGGAGATCAGGGGCCTACGGAGATCAGGGGCCTACGGAGACCAGGGGCCTACGGAGACCAGGGGCCTACGGAGACCAGGGGCCTACGGAGATCAGTGGCCTACGGAGATCAGGGGCCTATCATGAGCCAATACAAAATTTCTAATTAAAAAAAAATCTATTACAAATTTTTTTTTTATTTCGGATGTTTTTAAAAAACATTTAAATAAACAAAGTCTTGGCTTTCAGAATATGAAACTTTTATTTCCAAAATCACACGATAAATACATGTTTGAAGCTTGTAAAGGGAAGATGACAGCTCCCCCTCCCTCCGGCTGACATGATGAATGTAAGGCGTAGAGTAATCATAGATAACACGGCAGGGTCCGTTACCGTTTGTTTTCATCTGGTTTCAAATAAACAAAGTCTTGGCTTTCAGAATATTAAAATTGTTTCGGCAAATTCAGATGATAAATATAACGTTGAAGCTTCGGCATAATTACAAGCGGAGAACGGAGTAACTTGACGTCACAGCAGGCAGAACAACAGCCGGGGTTTCTCCTGAGGGGTTTCCCCGGGAAACACACACAATACACACAAAGCAAAAATACACACACACACACACACACACACACACACACACACACACACACACACACACACACACACACACACACACACACACACACACACACACACACACACACACACACACACACACACACACACACACACACACACACACACACACACACACACACACACACACACACACACACACACACACACTCGTGAGCTTCCTCCAGACCAGTAATCCAAACGAAAATATCTTCCCTCCGTAGTATTTTGATAATTTGCTCCGCTAACCAATCAGATCGATGGATTCCAGAGATGACTCGGAAACAGTCCGTGGGCACCACTCAACAGCCAATCAGAATGAGAATATGTTTCACATGTGACGTATTCAAATTGCGAGTGATTGAGTGACAGATGAAGGTTGTTTAGGAGAGAAAGTGTGAGAGAGGCGCTCGGAGAGGAAGTTGTTGAGGGAAAAGGAGTTTGGAGACAAGCAGCTGTCACAAAGCAGCCGAAGCTTCCAGGTGATTCTAAACCTGTAGGCCGGATGAGGAGGGAGGACAGATGAGGAGGAAGGACAGGTGAGGAGGGAGGACAGATGAGGAGGAAGGACAGGTGAGGAGGGAGGACAGATGAGGAGGGAGGACGGATGAGTTCTGTACCGAGCGGCCGCGGGGCCTCGGAGCCAAGTCGGCCGTCTGGTTCTGATAGCGATGGAGTAGCGGGAGAGGAAGAACAGACAGGAGGGACATTATCTGTTGGAGGAGACGAGAGGACGACGAGGACTCGCTACGTGGAGGGGCGCCCACGGCAACCGGACAGATACACGAGGGAGGCCCGACACGCCACTGACCTGGAGGAGAGGACCAGGCGCAGAGCAGGGTGGAGAAGAGTCCTCACAGAGCCTGCCGAGGCTATGACTTTCATTTGTTGTTTAAATAGGGGGCCGACAAAACCTTAACCTGCATCAGCCCCAGGGCCTGATGCAGGTTAAGGTGGGCCTGGGTACATGGTGTACTTTTCCCCTACAGTTCAGAGGTACATGGTGTACTTTTCCCCTACAGTTCAGAGGTACATGGTGTACTTTCCTCCACCACATGTATTAATACCTTTAGTTACTTCACAGATGATGTGAAATCTAATCAAGTGTTGAATCAGACTTTAGTTCCACCTGGAGTAAATCCACCAGCTGCCCTGCAGTCTACAAAGTACTTCAGACTAGCTGCACCTCCACCAGCTGCCCTGCAGTCTACAAAGTACTTCAGACTAGCTGCACCTTCACCAGCTACCCTGCAGTCTACAAAGTACTTCAGACTAGCTGCACCTTCACCAGCTACCCTGCAGTCTACAAAGTACTTCAGACTAGCTGCACCTTCACCAGCTACCCTGCAGTCTACAAAGTACTTCAGACTAGCTGCACCTCCACCAGCTACCCTGCAGTCTACAAAGTACTTCAGACTAGCTGCACCTCCACCAGCTACCCTGCAGTCTACAAAGTACTTCAGACTAGCTGCACCTTCACCAGCTGCCCTGCAGTCTACAAAGTACTTCAGACTAGCTGCACCTTCACCAGCTACCCTGCAGTCTACAAAGTACTTCAGACTAGCTGCACCTTCACCAGCTACCCTGCAGTCTACAAAGTACTTCAGACTAGCTGCACCTCCACCAGCTACCCTGCAGTCTACAAAGTACTTCAGACTAGCTGCACCTTCACCAGCTACCCTGCAGTCTACAAAGTACTTCAGACTAGCTGCACCTCCACCAGCTACCCTGCAGTCTACAAAGTACTTCAGACTAGCTGCACCTTCACCAGCTACCCTGCAGTCTACAAAGTACTTCAGACTAGCTGCTCCTCCACCAGCTACCCTGCAGTCTACAAAGTACTTCAGACTAGCTGCACCTTCACCAGCTACCCTGCAGTCTACAAAGTACTTCAGACTAGCTGCACCTTCACCAGCTTTGAGAACACTTTCATGATCAATCATTATAAAACATATATATATATTATTCTGAAATGGACCAATCTGCACAACGACTACTTTTACTGTCTTTCACTATATTCTGATGAGAATACTTTTCTACTTTCACTTGAGGAACATTTTGAATGCAGGACTTTCACTGTGACACTCTGGTACTTCTACTTTTACTCAAGTACAAGACCTGAGTACTTCTACTTTTACTCAAGTACAAGACCTGAGTACTTCTACTTTTACTCAAGTACAAGACCTGACTACTTCTACTTTTACCAAGTACAAGACCTGAGTACTTCTACTTTACTCAAGTACAAGATCTTAGTACTTCTACTTTTACTCAAGTACAAGACCTGAGTACTTCTACTTTTACTCAAGTACACGACCTGACTACTTCTACTTTTACTCAAGTACAAGATCTTAGTAGGCTACTTCTACTTTTGCTCAAGTACAAGACCTGAGTACTTCTACTTTTACTCAAGTACAAGACCTGAGTACTTCTACTTTTACTCAAGTACAAGACCTGACTACTTCTACTTTTACCAAGTACAAGACCTGAGTACTTCTACTTTACTCAAGTACAAGATCTTAGTACTTCTACTTTTACTCAAGTACAAGACCTGAGTACTTCTACTTTTACTCAAGTACAAGATCTGAGTACTTCTACTTTTACTCAAGTACAAGACCTGAGTACTTCTACTTTTACTCAAGTACACGACCTGAGTACTTCTACTTTTACTCAAGTACAATATCTATACTTATACCACCTCTGTTTATAGCCTATGAAAAAACTATTAGAAAACGAAGGCTAAAGCTAACGTTAGCAGATAGTGATAATGTATGCTAGCTCGCTCAGCGATTCATTAAATGATATTGCGAGAGAAACACTTTTCAGTTCATGTCACGCTCTGCGCTCCGACAGGGAGCTCTGCTCTGAGCGGCCCGTTCTAACAGCTGATCAGCGCTCAGTCTGTGCCGCAGTGACTCCGCACCGTTAACCAACGCACCCGTAGGTAATGTAGCTGCTGCAGCTAGACCCTCATCGCGGAGCAGCAGATTACTCCGGGTCCCAGCCCCCCCCCCCCCTCTCTTCCAGCTGTTACTAAGGACATGTCTCTGAAGTGTCCTGCTCCAAACCCCAAACAGGTCCTTGTAGCCCCCCCCCTCTCTTCCAGCTGTTACTAAGGACATGACTCTGAAGTGTCCTGCTCCAAACCCCAAACAGGTCCTTGTAGCCCCCCCCCTCTCTTCCAGCTGTTACTAAGGACATGTCTCTGAAGTGTCCTGCTCCAAACCCCAAACAGGTCCTTGTAGCCCCCCCCCCTCTCTTCCAGCTGTTACTAAGGACATGACTCTGAAGTGTCCTGCTCCAAACCCCAAACAGGTCCTTGTAGCCCCCCCCCCTCTCTTCCAGCTGTTACTAAGGACATGACTCTGAAGTGTCCTGCTCCAAACCCCAAACAGGTCCTTGTAGCCCCCCCCCTCTCTTCCAGCTGTTACTAAGGACATGACTCTGAAGTGTCCTGCTCCAAACCCCAAACAGGTCCTTGTAGCCCCCCCCCCTCTCTTCCAGCTGTTACTAAGGACATGACTCTGAAGTGTCCTGCTCCAAACCCCAAACAGGTCCTTGTAGCCCCCCCCCCTCTCTTCCAGCTGTTACTAAGGACATGTCTCTGAAGTGTCCTGCTCCAAACCCCAAACAGGTCCTTGTAGCCCCCCCCCTCTCTTCCAGCTGTTACTAAGGACATGTCTCTGAAGTGTCCTGCTCCAAACCCCAAACAGGTCCTTGTAGCCCCCCCCCTCTCTCTTCCAGCTGTTACTAAGGACATGTCTCTGAAGTGTCCTGCTCCAAACCCCACACAGGTCCTTGTAGCCCCCCCCCTCTCTTCCAGCTGTTACTAAGGACATGACTCTGAAGTGTCCTGCTCCAAACCCCAAACAGGTCCTTGTAGCCCCCCCCCCTCTCTTCCAGCTGTTACTAAGGACATGTCTCTGAAGTGTCCTGCTCCAAACCCCAAACAGGATCCTTGTAGCCCCCCCCCTCTCTTCCAGCTGTTACTAAGGACATGACTCTGAAGTGTCCTGCTCCAAACCCCAAACAGGTCCTTGTAGCCCCCCCCCTCTCTTCCAGCTGTTACTAAGGACATGTCTCTGAAGTGTCCTGCTCCAAACCCCAAACAGGTCCTTGTAGCCCCCCCCCCTCTCTTCCAGCTGTTACTAAGGACATGACTCTGAAGTGTCCTGCTCCAAACCCCAAACAGGTCCTTGTAGCCCCCCCCCCTCTCTTCCAGCTGTTACTAAGGACATGACTCTGAAGTGTCCTGCTCCAAACCCCAAACAGGTCCTTGTAGCCCCCCCCCCTCTCTTCCAGCTGTTACTAAGGACATGTACTCTGAAGTGTCCTGCTCCAAACCCCAAACAGGTCCTTGTAGCCCCCCCCCTCTCTTCCAGCTGTTACTAAGGACATGACTCTGAAGTGTCCTGCTCCAAACCCCAAACAGGTCCTTGTAGCCCCCCCCCCTCTCTTCCAGCTGTTACTAAGGACATGACTCTGAAGTGTCCTGCTCCAAACCCCAAACAGGTCCTTGTAGCCCCCCCCCCTCTCTTCCAGCTGTTACTAAGGACATGTACTCTGAAGTGTCCTGCTCCAAACCCCAAACAGGTCCTTGTAGCCCCCCCCCCTCTCTTCCAGCTGTTACTAAGGACATGACTCTGAAGTGTCCTGCTCCTAACCCCAAACAGGTCCTTGTAGCCCCCCCCCCCTCTCTTCCAGCTGTTACTAAGGACATGATCTCTGAAGTGTCCTGCTCCAAACCCCAAACAGGTCCTTGTAGCCCCCCCCCCCTCTCTTCCAGCTGTTACTAAGGACATGTCTCTGAAGTGTCCTGCTCCAAACCCCAAACAGGTCCTTGTAGCCCCCCCCCCTCTCTCTCCAGCTGTTACTAAGGACATGACTCTGAAGTGTCCTGCTCCAAACCCCAAACAGGTCCTTGTAGCCCCCCCCCCCTCTCTTCCAGCTGTTACTAAGGACATGACTCTGAAGTGTCCTGCTCCAAACCCCAAACAGGTCCTTGTAGCCCCCCCCCTCTCTTCCAGCTGTTACTAAGGACATGACTCTGAAGTGTCCTGCTCCAAACCCCAAACAGGTCCTTGTAGCCCCCCCCCCCTCTCTTCCAGCTGTTACTAAGGACATGTCTCTGAAGTGTCCTGCTCCAAACCCCAAACAGGTCCTTGTAGCCCCCCCCTCTCTCTTCCAGCTGTTACTAAGGACATGACTCTGAAGTGTCCTGCTCCAAACCCCAAACAGGTCCTTGTAGCCCCCCCCCCTCTCTTCCAGCTGTTACTAAGGACATGACTCTGAAGTGTCCTGCTCCAAACCCCAAACAGGTCCTTGTAGCCCCCCCCCCTCTCTTCCAGCTGTTACTAAGGACATGACTCTGAAGTGTCCTGCTCCAAACCCCAAACAGGTCCTTGTAGCCCCCCCCCTCTCTTCCAGCTGTTACTAAGGACATGTCTCTGAAGTGTCCTGCTCCAAACCCCAAACAGGTCCTTGTAGCCCCCCCCCCTCTCTTCCAGCTGTTACTAAGGACATGTCTCTGAAGTGTCCTGCTCCAAACCCCAAACAGGTCCTTGTAGCCCCCCCCCCTCTCTTCCAGCTGTTACTAAGGACATGACTCTGAAGTGTCCTGCTCCAAACCCCAAACAGGTCCTTGTAGCCCCCCCCCTCTCTTCCAGCTGTTACTAAGGACATGACTCTGAAGTGTCCTGCTCCAAACCCCAAACAGGTCCTTGTAGCCCCCCCCCCCTCTCTTCCAGCTGTTACTAAGGACATGACTCTGAAGTGTCCTGCTCCAAACCCCAAACAGGTCCTTGTAGCCCCCCCCCTCTCTTCCAGCTGTTACTAAGGACATGACTCTGAAGTGTCCTGCTCCAAACCCCAAACAGGTCCTTGTAGCCCCCCCCCTCTCTTCCAGCTGTTACTAAGGACATGTACTCTGAAGTGTCCTGCTCCAAACCCCAAACAGGTCCTTGTAGCCCCCCCCCCTCTCTTCCAGCTGTTACTAAGGACATGACTCTGAAGTGTCCTGCTCCAAACCCCAAACAGGTCCTTGTAGCCCCCCCCCCTCTCTTCCAGCTGTTACTAAGGACATGTCTCTGAAGTGTCCTGCTCCAAACCCCAAACAGGTCCTTGTAGCCCCCCCCCTCTCTTCCAGCTGTTACTAAGGACATGACTCTGAAGTGTCCTGCTCCAAACCCCAAACAGGTCCTTGTAGCCCCCCCCCCTCTCTTCCAGCTGTTACTAAGGACATGACTCTGAAGTGTCCTGCTCCAAACCCCAAACAGGTCCTTGTAGCCCCCCCCCTCTCTTCCAGCTGTTACTAAGGACATGTACTCTGAAGTGTCCTGCTCCAAACCCCACACAGGTCCTTGTAGCCCCCCCCCCTCTCTTCCAGCTGTTACTAAGGACATGACTCTGAAGTGTCCTGCTCCAAACCCCAAACAGGTCCTTGTAGCCCCCCCCCCCTCTCTTCCAGCTGTTACTAAGGACATGACTCTGAAGTGTCCTGCTCCAAACCCCAAACAGGTCCTTGTAGCCCCCCCCCTCTCTTCCAGCTGTTACTAAGGACATGTCTCTGAAGTGTCCTGCTCCAAACCCCAACCAGGTCCTTGTAGCCCCCCCCCCTCTCTTCCAGCTGTTACTAAGGACATGACTCTGAAGTGTCCTGCTCCAAACCCCAAACAGGTCCTTGTAGCCCCCCCCCCTCTCTTCCAGCTGTTACTAAGGACATGACTCTGAAGTGTCCTGCTCCAAACCCCAAACAGGTCCTTGTAGCCCCCCCCCCTCTCTTCCAGCTGTTACTAAGGACATGACTCTGAAGTGTCCTGCTCCAAACCCCAAACAGGTCCTTGTAGCCCCCCCCCTCTCTTCCAGCTGTTACTAAGGACATGTCTCTGAAGTGTCCTGCTCCAAACCCCAAACAGGTCCTTGTAGCCCCCCCCCCTCTCTTCCAGCTGTTACTAAGGACATGACTCTGAAGTGTCCTGCTCCAAACCCCAAACAGGTCCTTGTAGCCCCCCCCCCTCTCTTCCAGCTGTTACTAAGGACATGTCTCTGAAGTGTCCTGCTCCAAACCCCAATCAGGTCCTTGTAGCCCCCCCCCCTCTCTTCCAGCTGTTACTAAGGACATGTCTCTGAAGTGTCCTGCTCCAAACCCCAATCAGGTCCTTGTAGCCCCCCCCCTCTCTTCCAGCTGTTACTAAGGACATGTACTCTGAAGTGTCCTGCTCCAAACCCCAAACAGGTCCTTGTAGCCCCCCCCCCTCTCTCCCAGCTGTTACTAAGGACATGACTCTGAAGTGTCCTGCTCCAAACCCCAAACAGGTCCTTGTAGCCCCCCCCCTCTCTTCCAGCTGTTACTAAGGACATGACTCTGAAGTGTCCTGCTCCAAACCCCAAACAGGTCCTTGTAGCCCCCCCCCTCTCTTCCAGCTGTTACTAAGGACATGTCTCTGAAGTGTCCTGCTCCAAACCCCAAACAGGTCCTTGTAGCCCCCCCCCCTCTCTTCCAGCTGTTACTAAGGACATGTCTCTGAAGTGTCCTGCTCCAAACCCCAAACAGGTCCTTGTAGCCCCCCCCCTCTCTTCCAGCTGTTACTAAGGACATGACTCTGAAGTGTCCTGCTCCAAACCCCAAACAGGTCCTTGTAGCCCCCCCCCTCTCTTCCAGCTGTTACTAAGGACATGACTCTGAAGTGTCCTGCTCCAAACCCCAAACAGGTCCTTGTAGCCCCCCCCCCTCTCTTCCAGCTGTTACTAAGGACATGACTCTGAAGTGTCCTGCTCCAAACCCCAGGAAACCCAGACACATGGTGACACACCGGGGACACACCGGGGACACATGGTGACACACCGGAAACACATGGTGACACACCGGGGGGACACCGGGGACACATGGTGACACACCGGGGGGACACCGGGGACACATGGTGACACACCGGGGACACACCGGGGACACATGGTGATGTAGAGAAGACATCAGAAAGGGACATGATAGGAGACCTCTAAGTCTCGGGTGTCCTCAGATGAAACATACCTCCTTTATCGGTGTCCCTCAGCGAGGCGTGTTGCTCCAGAAGCTTTGATCGGGTCTTGATGAGCTGAGAAGTTCCCGTCCAGCTCGACATCCTGTCCGGCAGGAAGCGATCGATCAGTTTGCTCCGGACCGCCCGGGTTCGTCCCAGCAGGCCGATGGGAACCTGGGCGATGAGCAGCGGGAACATGCGGTCGAACCTCTGGAAGTCCTCCCTCATGTCTTCCATCCCTTCGTGGCGCCTCCCTCTCTCCGGACCTCCGAAGATCGTTAGAAACGTGGCTTCGAACATCACGCTGTTGCAGAAGTCGAACAGGCTGCTGCTCTTCCACCCCCCCCCCCCCCGCGCACAGGTGATCCTGCCTCAGCACCAGCATCAGATTACCCATCATGCTCTCTGTCAGCACGCCCAGGTGCTCTCCCTGCATCAGCTGGAAGGAGCGGGTGATCTGCTCGCTGAGCCCCGGGAAGCCCTTTCTGACGGGGGGGTACCCGAAGGTGGGCGGGGCCACGGTGTCGGTGAACTGGTGGAAGTCCAGCTGGCGGCCCTGCTTCACCACGCTGGGGTACAGCAGGGGGTCCAGGATGAACGTCAGGTACTTTCCTGAAGGGGAGGGGAGTCCATTTTCATTTATTTCCTTTCAAAATCTTTCAGCACATTCAACAAAGTACAGGACAATTAGTCTGTTGTCTAAAATATATTATTATAGAATATTATATACAATTAGTACAAACCCTTCTTTCATATGATATGACTATACTATGAGATGATTATAGATCTGATCAATGATGACATGTATAGCCGCATGTCATCATTTCAGCTGGTTGTCTTGGTGGTGCCCAGCAAACAATGTGGGCTTCGTAAATAATTGGACAGCCTTTGGGGAAAACCTGGTCTGATTAAGAGAGACGGCATTCATCCTACTCTGGAAGGTGCAGATCTCACTTCGGCAAACATTTCAGGGCTTTGTGGACTTAATCCATGACGAACTGGAGTTGAGACCAGGAGGCAGAGTCGCAGTCTTACACGCTTCTCTGCGCTCTCTCCTAGGCAGTCACCCATAGGAATCCCGAACCCAATAAAATACCCAATATTAGCGGTGTGTGTGTCTGCCCAAGGACAATTTAAGGTAAAACCTAATAGAGGTGTCATACATAATAACCTAATAAAAGTAAATGTAACAACTACTACAGTGCAACAAAACAGGAAGATTAAATGTGGTCTCTTAAACATAAGATCTCTAGCATCTAAAGCAATATTGGTAAATGATTTAATATCAGATTATAATATTGATATATGCTGTCTCACTGAAACTTGGTTGAGACATGAAGAATATGTCAGCATAAATGAGGCCACTCCACCCAGCCATGTCAACACTCATATTGCTCGAGGCACGGGCCGAGGAGGTGGAGTTGCAGCAATCTTTGACTCAAGTTTACTTATCAATACTAAACCAAAATGTAATTATACCTCCTTTGAAAGCCTCGTTTTTAGTCTCACGCATCCGACCTGGAAAACTTTGCAGCCAATCTTATTTGTTACAGTGTATCGTGCACCAGGTCCTTATTCAGAACTCTTATCAGAACTCTGAGTTTTTATCAACTTTGGTTCTTAAAACAGACAAAGTAATTATCGTAGGTGACTTTAATATTCATGTTGACGATGATAAAAATAGCCTTACTGTTGCATTTAACTCTATATTAGATTCTGTTGGTTTCTGTCAGAGTGTAAATAAACCAACCCACTGTTATAATCACACTCTCGACCTTGTTCTGACTTATGGTATTGAAATTGAGCAACTATTAGTCGAACCGCATAATCCTGCTTTATCCGACCATTTCTTAGTAACTTTTGAAGTACTGTTACTAGACTACAAAGCATTAGTCAAAAGCTCCTGCAGCAGAAACCTATCTGTTAGTGCTATAGCCACATTTAAGGAAGAGATTCAACCAATACTTAACTCGATAGCATGTCTGCATGTAGGGGAGGAAACTTATACAAAATGTACACCACCCCAAATTGATCATGTTGTTGATAGTGCTATAGATGCGCTGCGAATAAAATGAGACTCTGTTGCTCCTTTGAAAAAGAAGAGAATAAAACAACATAGATTAGCTCCATGGCATAATGCCGAAACCCGCAAAATAAAGCAAAAGTCTAGACAACTTGAAAGGATATGGCGTTCCACTAAACTTGAAGAATCTCGTTTAATTTGGCATATTACTCTCAATGAATATAAGAAAGCACTGCGTAAAGCGAGAGCAGCTACTACTCTTCATTAATAGATGAGAATAAGAATAATGCAAGATGTCTTTTCAGCACTGTAGCCAGGCTGACAGAGAGCCACAGCTCCATTGAGCCTTCTATTCCCTTAGCACTCAGTAGCAATGATTTTATGTGCTTTTTTAACCATAAAATTGTTACTCTTAGAAACAAAATGAATGACCTCTTGCCTTCGACCAGTATAGTGTTATCAACAGCTCCCGGAAACGTAAGTTCTAATATTACACTAGATAGGAAACTAGAATGCTTTTCAGCCATAAACCTTGAACAATTACATTCAATGATTCTCTCTTCTAAACCATCAACGTGCATGTTAGACCCAATTCCAACTAAGCTGTTGAAGGAAGTTTTTCCATTAATTAGCACTTCTTTATTAAATATTATGAATATGTCTTTATTATCAGGCTATGTTCCACAATCATTCAAAGTAGCAGTGATAAAACCGCTTCTTAAAAAGCACAACCTCGATCCAGAGGTTTTAGCCAACTATAGACCTATTTCTAATCTTCCGTTCCTCTCAAAAATTCTTGAGAAAGCGGTCGCAAAACAGTGTGTGATTACTTAAAAAACAATGATTTATTTGAAGATTTTCAGTCTGGCTTTAGAACACATCATAGCACAGAGACAGCTCTGGTTAAAGTCACAAATGATATTCTAATAGCCTCAGACAAGGGACTTGTCTCTATTCTTGTTTTGCTCGATCTCAGTGCTGCATTTGATACTATCGACCATGATATCCTATTGCAAAGACTAGAGCACTTAGTTGGCATACAGGGAACTGCTTTAGGCTGGTTTTAGGTCCTATCTATCTGAACGCTCTCAGTTTGTACGTGTTAACGATGAATCTTCCACGCAAACCAAAGTTAGCCATGGAGTTGCCACAGGGCTCAGTGCTCGGACCTATTCTGTTCACATTATATATGCTTCCGTTAGGCAATATTATAAGGAATCATTCTGTAAACTTTCATTGTTATGCGGATGATACTCAACTATATTTATCAATCAAGCCTGATGAAATTAATCATCTAAATAAATTCAAGACTGCCTCAAGGACTTAAAAACGTGGATGACCTTAAACTTTTTGATGTTAAACACGACCAAAACTGAAGTTATTGTACTCGGCCCGAAGAATCTACGAAACAAATTATCTAAAGACATACTAACTATGGATGGCATTAATTTGGCCTCCAGTGAGACTGTAAGGAATCTTGGTGTTATATTTGATCAGGATTTATCCTTTAACGCCCACATGAAATCAATCTCAAGGACCGCCTACTTCCATCTACTTAACATTGCAAAATCAGGCATATCTTGCCTCAAAACGATGCAGAGAAACTAGTCCATGCATTTGTTACTTCTAGGCTGGATTATTGTAACTCTTTATTATCAGGGAGTACCAAGAAGTCAGTCAAGTGGCTTCAGCTGATTCAAAATGCTGCAGCTCGTGTACTAACCAGAGTTAGGAAAAGGGACCACATTACTCCTGTTCTGGCTGCCTTACACTGGCTCCCTATAGAACACAGGATAGCATTTAAAATTCTTCTTCTCGCCTACAAAGCCCTTAATGGGCAGGCGCCATCTTACCTTAAAGAACTCATTATACCCTACTGTCCTACTAGGGCATTGCGTTCCAAGAATGCAGGGTTGTTGGTTGTTCCTAGAGTCTCTAAAAGTACAATGGGAGCCAGAGCCTTTTTTTATCAAGCTCCACATTTGTGGAATCAGCTTCCAGTTTGTGTTCGGGCGGCAGACACCCTATCCGTTTTTAAGAGTGCGCTTAAGACCTTCCTTTTTGATAAAGCTTATAGTTAGGGCTGATTAGATTCAGCCCCTAGTTTTGCTGATATAGGCTTAGTTTGTCGGGGGGACATCTTCCTTCTTCCTTCTCTCTGTCTATACCCGTGTACACTCATGTTCCGATTAACCCAGGCTTCCCCAAATGTCTTTCTTTTGGTGTCTATATACGCGGGATCCGGAGTCATGGATGATCCTGCGGTCCTGTGTCCTGGATCGCGAGCGCTGGATCTTGAGTCGTGGCTGTGGTCCTGGATCATAGGTCCTGGATGGATATCCTCGTGGATTCATCTTCCTATTATACACACATGCATTTCCAAACATTTGGACTACCTATGTTGCAAATGTATTATCTTTTCAATTTACACACGGAATCTATTGCACGTCTGTCCGTCCTGGAGAGGGATCCCTCCTCTGTTGCTCTCCCTGAGGTTTCTCCATTTTTTTCCCTTTAAACTGGGTTTCTTTGGAAGTTTTTCCTTGTACGATGTGAGGGTCTAAGGACAGAGGGTGTCGTATTGTCATACTGATATTCTGTACACACTGTGAAGACCACTGAGACAAATGTAACATTTGTGATATGGGCTATATAAATAACCATTGATTGATTGATAGACCTATGGACCTTTTGACTGCAGCTCCTCTTTGTCGTGTGGATTCTAGTAACTTTAAATACTTAGCAAAGCACTATGTATTATTATTATTATATGATATGATATTATTAGAGCATATTATATGTCAGGGGGGTGTCGAACTCAAGACTTCATGTCATGTGGCCCAAGAGTTCTGCAAAGAATAAAACAAGTTTATTATACGGTTACGTGCCGCTTTACAGAGCACGTTGCCCATAACTACATGTCCCACAATGCATCTCATTCAGTGACATGCCCACTGAAGAGACTATTTTATATATATTATGTATTATATATATAGTCTTAAAGTTACAACCGGCCCTTTGAGTGGGACCTCCTGTGTGTGTAGCCTTCTTACAGTGCAGACGCTTTCCGCTTGCCTCTGCTTACTTTTTTATGCTGTTTTTCTATTTTTCTTTTCTGAAAACTTCGAGCAGCGGCCTCCTGGACATTAACCGATCACTGGGACAGTTATTCTTCGTAAATAGATGGAGGGTTTCAGCCACTATTTCAATATTTTGTACGACTACCCCAGTCTTACAGTAGCGTGGCCGAGCAACAGCTAAAGCCTGGTAGGCTACTGCATGCTATTTAGCTTAAGCTAGTCGGCAGCAAAATGCCTCCCGTTCTCTACAGATGACTTCCACAAACTTCTACAGAAGATGGCTGTGCTGGAAATGAAAATGCAACGGTTGGAAGTTAACGTGTGGAAGAATGGACTATGTTGTGGGCATGACACCACTTTACCAGTGTTGCAAAATAATGGAAAAGGGTATGCTAAATCACAGCTAGTTAGCAGCTACAAGGATTCAAGGAACAGGAGGGCTGTGTACCGGGTAATACATCTACAAGTGGTGGTCCTCCCTGGAACTCTCTGGGTGCAAAGCCTAAGACTAAATCATGTCCATGGGATTTGGGAGGACGGATAACAGGCAGAGCCCAGTGCTCTGAAATCTGTGATCGACCGGCTGGCCTGCATTGTTATCACCCCTATTCATACTAGGAAACAGCCGTGGACAGCTGCTAAAGGGAGAACTACAAACAATCCTCCTGAACCACCAAGTGTGCCAATCCAGAACAGATACGCTCCGCTGACCGAGAGCCGGAGATCTCTTTCTGATGACCTGGATAACCTGTCCTCTTCACACAGCAGGGTAAGGACCAATAGCTACTCCAAAAGCAAAAGGCTAGAGGGAAAGCTAACGACTGGGCCTGAAACTCTGATTGTGGGTGACTCTGCTGTAAGAGATGTAAAAAGTCTGTGTAGTAAGAACAACATCAAAGTACTCTGTTTTCCCAAGGATACGGTCTCTGACTTGGCTGAGAAGATCCTGCATATTGGGGCTGAACATCCGACTGTGAAGAATGTGGTTCTGCACATTGGAACAGATGATGTTGAGAAACAAGAGTCAGAAGTGCTGAAAGAAGACTTTAAATGTCTGTTGGAAACGGCCAGCTCTCTAAATGCAGAGGTGTTCATCAGTGGCCCTCTACCGCCCGTCAGAAGAGGAGTGGAGAGATTCAGCCGACTGTCTGCACTGAACACCTGGCTTTCACCTGTCTGTACTGACCATGTCCTTTACCCCCGCTCCTCAACGACGCCCACCAAATCACCGCAGAGACACGCACCATCTCCCCGTCTCCATCACCGCGCCTACGTCAACCACCTCCCTCCCCGGAAGCATGTCCTCTACCCACGCACCATCTCCCCGTCTCCATCACCGAGCCTACGTCAACCACCTCCTCCCCCTGGACGCGCACCAACACCCCCGTCACCATGCCTACCACAATCATCCGGACCAAAACGTCCCCCCCCCTTCAAGAAAGCATCTGCAGTCTCCGAAGCCTGATACGGATGTGTGTGCAAAACAAAACAAACACTGACTGATATGTGCTGGGTCCAGGCTCAAGGGCGTACGGCACTCTCACCTCTCTCCAGGACGTGCCGGGCCCTGCCTGCCTGGAGCTTTGCCGATATCTGTGTTGATAGGTAATAGATTAAGAGCGGTGAATCATCTTAGAAACAGGAAGCGCCCAAACGTTTGTGTGAGTTTATCTAATTTAGCAGTGATTCCATGTCAGCCACAGCTTGTTACTAAAAACCTGACTGATAGTGTGTTTAACGAACTTAAACTAGCTTTATTAAATGTCAGGTCTTTGGCAGGAAAAACATTTTTAATCAATGATTTTATCACTGCTACCCCCGCGACCCGACCACGGATAAGCGGGAGAAGATGGATGGATGGATGGATTTTATCACTGAGCACTAGGGGTGTAACGGTTCACAGAAGTCACGGTTCGGTTCGTACCTCGGTTTGGGGTCACGGTTCGGTACAACAAGAAAAAGCAAAAAAAAGTCCCAAATGCATAATTCCAGGTTTGTTGTTATTTACTTTTGAACAGTAGTGCAAGTTTCAGTCTCAAAATAAGGAACTCTGACATTTTGAATAATTAACTGTATTAAACAGTTAAAAACAAACCACTCACACTCAGATGGCCAGAGTATCTATAATGGCTGATGTCAAACTAAAAGGTTTCATCAAGCTGTAAAACTAAAAAGAATGTCTTGCATCATAAATAATAAGAAAGTGTTTCCAGAGCAAAGTCGTTGAAAAACATATGCCAAAAGCTTCCGTTATTTATGTTGGTCTCTCGGCTCTCATGTCTCCTGGCTTCTTCAAAACAGCGGGGATCAGCTGCTGAACTGCTGTTGTCTTTCGCCGGGCTCCGGTGATTGGCTAATCTGGGTGATGCCTTCTGATATGATTTAGCATGTTTGGCGTGTGTTCCATTAGCATACCGCACCGCTATCGAACAACGCCGACACACCGTCCTCGTCCGATCCACCACTCGCACACTTCATCGTTATTGTAG
>NW_027262047.1:0-47319 GCF_902827115.2 Pseudochaenichthys georgianus | reverse complement strand
CTAGCCTCTAGTCATTCGCTCAAAGTGCACCAGATTGAAGCATTCTGCTTTAAAGGTTCAACCCTGTCTTCCCGTAAGCGCTGAGAGGGCATGCTGGGTCTCTCAACAAGAACTGTTTTAGAAGCTGCCCTGCTGCAGCCTCGGTGTTCAGGTCACAGCTACAGAGCAGTGAACACAAACTGGTTCATGTGGATGTTACTGGAAACTAGCTGTGGAAAAGTTTCTCGAATAAATGTATTTTTGTTGGTGGAAGAAGCAAGTATCATTTGTTACCCTGCGCCTCAAAGAATCGGAATTGAGAACCGTTAAGAACCGGAATCAGAATCGTGGAAATTCGATACCCAACCCTATACATCTGTAATCTGCAGTGCAAAGCTTTCACCACACACACACACACACACACACACCCACACACACACACATGCTTATGGTTGTCCATCGAATCCGATGATGACGTCCTCTTCTCCCGGTGAGTTCTTTGGTGGCTGAATCGCTCTATCCTGGACCCACAGATCCTATTGCAGCTAGGACAGGTGTATGTGGTGGCAGTAGCCACGGCAACGCAGTCTCCTCTCCTGTCTCCTAGCTGTCCTTTCCTCCTCCAGCATGGGGTCCCATCCCGGCACAGCTGGCGCCAGGCGTTACGGCAGCGTCCTCCAGGGCCTCAGGTCTGATGTTCAGCTGGTCGTCATAGCGCTGCTTCTGCCCTCCAGCGGAGCGTCGGCCGTGGTGCAGCCGGCCGTAGAGCGCTCTGCGAGGCGGGCGGTTTGAGGGCGTCCTTGCTACACGGGCCAGCCATCGTAGCTGGTGCCGAGTCAGTGAGGCCTCAATACTCCTGCGGTTGGTCTTCGAGCGTACTTCAGAGTGGGGCACACGAGGATGCTCTGAAGGCAGCGTGTGGAACTGCTCGAGGGCCCTGATGTGGCGGCTGTAGGTTACCCAGGCTTCGCAGCTGTACCGGTCCGTCCTCACAGCAGCTTCAGACAAATCTTCCAACGCTTCTCTGCCCGTTGACTTTGAATGGGGATGACGTCACTTTGCCTCGCTTTTCGCCGCACTGCATTGTGGGGGAGCGAAGCGAGGATTTCCAGGATGTCCAGGATTCCAAAGTTGAGCAATGTTCAACTTTTGAAGCGGAGCTGGAAGCGCCAGCCAATCAAACACGTGGATGCAAATCTGACAGTAGAAGCGCCAGCCAATCAAACACGTTTATATGCAAATTGACAGTAGAAGCGCTAGCCAATCAACCGCGTGCAAGCAGGGAGAACCGGACCCGCAGTTTCATTTCCTTCTCATATTCCAACGAGAAGTTACGGGAGCAAATCACCCGGTTCTTTACGACCAGAACTATTACCGGGATCCAAACCGGAGGAACCAGCATGGAGGGAGGGAGGCAGAGCAGTGGGGGAAATGGGAGGGTTTCGCCTGTTTGGGGAGTTTATATATTTATATATTGCTCGCATAAAATCCCCGGGTTTTTTGCTTTGTATGTCGGGGGCGGGACATTCATCTGATTGGTCGTTGCTCGCAAAAATCCCCAAGCTGTCAGACACGCCCAGCTCCAAGATGTTTCAAGATGTTTGAAAAGCTGCTGTGTGGACGGGCGTGAAGGGGGGCGGAGTCTCCAAAAGCAGCTGATGCCCGTTTTGTCCTGTTTCGGACCTCGTTGTCGATGGTGCTGTCTTCAGAGGATGCTCCCCAGGTATCTGAAGGATGCTTCACCAGACAGTTTGTTACGCTCTCACCGCAGCAGTGAGAACAGACTGGAGGTCTTGTGGACTGTGAGATACGAGAGCACATTCATCACACAACACACACACACTCACATACACACACACACTCACACACACACACACACACCTACACACTCACACACTCCTACACACACAAACACACACTCACACACTCACATACACCTACACACTCACACACACTCACACACACCACACACCACACACACACCCACCACACACTCCCACCCACACCCACACTTCACACACTCACACACACACTCACACACACACTCACACACCATACACTCACGTTACAACACCTCCCTCTCACCCCCACACCCACACACTCACACACACGAGTCTCTGACACGATTGACCAACGATCTTTGAGCAGGTTTTTAGTGTGCAGCCGTTCTGATGTAAAGCTTTTATCCCAGACACCGTTTCAGAGTATTGTTAAATAACGTCCTCCCCCCCTCTGCTTGCAGGCCGGTGCACGCGCCCCCAGGAGGACCTGCTGTTGGGGGGGGCGGCCACGGCTCTGGGGAGGGGGTCCCCGTGGACGAGGGGGTGCTCATGTCTCAGCTCTACACACCGCCCTCAAAGACTTCGATGGCTGGAGGAGATCGACCGAGCGCTGGGGATCCCGTCTCTGGTAGAACAGTGAGATTTCATTCATCTGGGGGAGTGGTTTCAGAAACTACGGAAGCCCTCGAGGACTAAATTTAACTGAAAAACTCAAATTATTTAGATTATTACTGCATTACACTGTGCAGGTAAAGCAATATGTGGTGTAATATCTTTATTAATACTAATACACCACTATAATATATTGCTATATACAGATTTTAAATGTATTGTTGGAAAGTACACATTTGTACATTATCTACATATTTTTTATAAATATGTCACAAAAGCCAGCTTTCGCCGGGATGAATAAGAATTGATTTAAACTTATTATTATTACATGTATATTTTAATTTATTATTATTATTATTATAACTCTATATATGTAACCCATGACTCTCGGGCGTCTGTATATATCTTGAGTACCTCTCGTGTCCTCCAGAACCAGTCCCTGGAGCAGGATCAGTTCCAGCAGGACTCCATGCTGATGGACCAGAAGCCCCCCATGTACTCCCAGCAGTTTGCAGCCCCTCCCTCTCACCTCTCCCAGAGGGGGGGGTACCCCCTGCAGGACCAGGGCTTCCACCCCCTGGGGGGTCCCATGGGCCCCCGCCCCGGGTACCCCATGATGAGGATGCAGGCGAGACCCGGACTCAGGCCTGGGGGGGGCGTTCCAAACCAGCCGAACGCTCTGAGGCTGCAGCTGCAACACCGACTTCAGTCCCAGCAGGTACGAGATCGTGCATTTAGTGGCATCAGAACCAGGTTCATCACCAGGTGGGCGGACACGTACGAGGAATTTAACGTGGTGTCGTGGTGCATACATAAACTAAAATTCTAAACACAGATAGAGAATTATTTAAGAAAACTATAATAACATTAAGAAATATAGTCAAATATAGCAGTAGAAATAGAATGGAATAAAATTGTTGTTTAGTCAATTAAAAGTCGAGGCATTTTCTTTTTGTCTCGCTCCAATCAAACCATTTAATTTTAAGTGAATGAAAACCGTTTTAGTCATCAGATTAAATTCAATATTTCCGATTGTTGTCATAGTAACGCTTCAGTAACGCGTTGTTGTCTCATACAACTTTCTTTTAACAATTAGTAATATTTAATCTCCTCTTATTGTCCAATAAAGAAAATGTCTCAAGTATTTTCTCATCAACAATTCTGCACGTTAATATCGTCACAGGTACGCAGGTGCCCTGTCCTTATCGTCTCGTTCACGTCATAGAAAAACACAAATGTATTTAGTCAGGACTTTTGTGTTTAAGGACTACCGGCATGTAGGATTCCTCTTGATCGTTTCACACCTCTAAGCAGGATGACATAAAGCCGTCTCCCTGACCTCTGCCTGACCTCTGCCTCTCTCTCCCTGACCTCTCCCTCTCTCTCCCTGACCTCTCCCTCTCTCTCCTGACCTCCTCCCTGACCTCCCCCTGACCTCTCCCTCTCTCTCTTCCTGCAGAAACCGTCAGCCGATGATGGCTCAGATGAGGGCGTCTCAATGTGAACCTTTCCTCTCAGAGCCAGCAATCCCAACCAGGTAACTGCTCAGCTGGTTTGATAAACGGAGGGTTCCTTCACGTGGAGAAACGTCTCTGCTTTGTAGCAGCTCTACTAAACGTCTTAATGCCCCCCCTCTGACTGCACCTGTTGGACACCTGTATGCATGTTTGGTGCATATTCGATTACCGTACTTTCCGGACTATAAGCGCACCTGCATATGAGCCGCAGCAGCTAAACATGTCCGTCTGTCTTGCTCTCGTTCCGTCTCTCGGTTCCACTTTCACTTTGGCGCGCGACCTGTCTCGCTCTTTCCCGCCTCCAGCTTTTCCTGCTGAGCCCGCCGCTTAGAGGTGGCGGGGCGCGGACCGTCCTAGAGCCGTAGAGTAAAGGTGGTTAATTTTACCTGTAAAATCCATAGATGTAGGAGGTCCCCTAGTGGCCGTTAGCTGTACACAAAAATGGGGGGAAAAGTCGCGGCTTATAGTCCGAAAAGTACGGTAGTCATGAGGTTCGGCTTTACACATGTATTCCCTCCTCCTCCTTTGATGGATCGATCTCTCCTCTCTCCTTCAGGGCACCATCAATGCCCAGATGTTGGCCCAGCGTCAGCGGAGTTGCTAAGCAACCACCTGCGCCAGCGGCAGCAGCAGCAGCAGAGGAGCCTGGCCATGAGGGGGCCTCTCTCTGCCCCCAGCATGAACAACACAACCCTCGAGGGCCACATGCGGCCCCCCCGCAGTTCCCCTACCCTCCAGCTACGGTACCAGTACAGGCCTGGCCTCCCCCCCCCCTCTCCCCAAACCTCCCCCCCAACCCTCAGCTGCACATGCATGGCTCCTCCTCTTCCTCTACCTCCAATTCCTCTTCCTCCACCTCCGCATCCTCCTCCTCCCAGATGATGATGGGACAGTATGGGGCCGTACTCAGCCCCCAATGCAGCACAGTGCCTTTCAGTTTCCCAACTCAGGTACTGAAGACCCCCGTCCCTAGCCCGCTACATTCTCCATTCTCCACCGTGTGTGTGTGTGTTGTGTGTGTGTGTGTTGTGTGTGTGTGTGTGTGTGTGTGTGTGTGTGTGTGTGTGTGTGGTGAAAGCTTTGCACTGCAGATTACAGATGTATAGGGTTGGGTATCGAATTTCCACGATTCTGATTCCGGGTTCTTAACGGTTCTCAATTCCGATACGGTACATGTAAGCACAGACAATGCACTGCACTGTGATACTTTTTAAAATATACACACAACACATAAACATATATTAGTTTAAGATATCTTCTAGAAAGAGACATGACAAACCGAAATAAGTTTGACTCGGTAATGTCTTGTATCATGTATGTCATATAATGTATTTTATTAACGTGTGTGTGGTGTGTGTGTGTGTGTGTGTGTGTGTGTGTGTGTGTGTGTGTGTGTGTGTGTGTGTTGTGTGTGTGTGTGTGTGTGTGTGTGTGTGTGTGTGTGTGTGTGTGTGTGTGTGTGTGTGTTCCTTCATTGGAAACTCAGTCGGTTTAAGAAGAAGTCAGATTTGATTTAATCTGATTACTAATCACCTATTTGTAATGGTTTCAACAGATTACATGTGAACATTCATAAAGCATTTCACTTGAATTTGAACTAAATGTTTAACGGTCACATATCGATTACGTGTAGCCAGATTATCACAGTCTGAATCTCTTTGCACTCCAAAATGGAGTCCTGTGAGCACGTGTTTCTCCAGCAGGGGGCGCCAGCAGCTCATTAATGACCTGTGAGCACGTGTTTCTCCAGCAGGGGGCGCCAGCAGCTCATTAATGACCTGTGAGCACGTGTTTCTCCAGCAGGGGGCGCCAGCAGCTCATTAATGACCTGTGAGCACGTGTTTCTCCAGCAGGGGGCGCCAGCAGCTCATTAATGACCTGTGAGCACGTGTTTCTCCAGCAGGGGGCGCCAGCAGCTCATTAATGACCTGTGAGCACGTGTTTCTCCAGCAGGGGGCGCCAGCAGCTCATTAATGACCTGTGAGCACGTGTTTCTCCAGCAGGGGGCGCCAGCAGCTCATTAATGACCTCAGTGAGGAAGGACTGACTGTGATCTGTAGGACGACATGTTCCATCATCCTCTCAGTAACCTGACTGCCTTCATATCAATCAACTCCCTTTCCTCACTCCCTTGACTCCTGCTTCCTTTCCCTCCTGAACTCCCTTTCCTTACTCCCTTGACTTCTGCTTCCTTTCCCTCCTGAACTCCCTGTCCTTACTCTCTTGACTCCTGCTTCCTTTCCCTACTCTAAACTCCCTTTCCTTAGTCCCTTGACTCCTGCTTCCTTTCCCTCCTAAACTCCCTTTCCTTCCTCCCTTGACTCCTGCTTCCTTTCCCTCCTGAACTCCCTGTCCGTACTCCCCTGACTCCTGCTTCCTTTCCCTCCTGAACTCCCTTTCCTTACTCCCTTGACTCCTGCTTCCTTTCACTCCTAAACTCCCTTTCCTTACTCCCTTGACTCCTGCTTCCTTTCACTCCTAAACTCCCTTTCCTTACTCCCTTGACTCCTGCTTCCTTTCACTCCTAAACTCCCTTTCCTTACTCCCTTGACTCCTGCTTCCTTTCCCTCCTAAACTCCCTTGACTCCTGCTTCCTTTCCCTCCTGAACTCCCTTTCCTTACTCCCTTGACTCCTGCTTCCTTTCCCTCCTGAACTCCCTGTCCTTAATCCCTTGACTCCTGCATCCTTTCCCTCTTGAACTCCCTGTCCTTACTCCCTTGACTCCTGCTTCCCTCCTCTAAACTCCCTTGCCTTAGTCCCTTGACTCCTGCTTCCCTCCTCTAAACTCCCTTTCCTTACTCCCTTGACTTACTCCCTTGACTCCTGCTTCCTTTCCCTCCTAAACTCCCTTTCCTTAGTCCCTTGACTCCTGCTTCCTTGTCCTCCTAAACTCCCTTTCCTTACTCCCTTGACTCCTGCTTCCCTCCTCTAAACTCCTTTTCCTTACTCCCTTGACTCCTGCTTCCTTTCCCTCCTGAACTCCCTTTCCTTACTCCCTTACCTCCTGCTTCCTTGCCTGCTTCCATGCATGTATCTCACTCATCATAGTGTCACATTGACTCCCTTCAGTGAAGTCTAAATATCTAAATGCCCCCCCCCCTCTCAGGTATGAGCCAGCAGGCAGACGGGGGGTTTGTGAGCCCCGGGGCCCCTCAGAGCCCTCTGCTGTCCCCCCGCATGGCCCACACACAATCCCCCATGATGCAACAGGGCCAGGGTAACGCTGGCTTCCAGGCCCCCCCCGACATGAACGGCTGGCCGCAGGGCAACATGGGCGGCAACAGGTGAGCAAAACAGGCTCGATGCTGTCGTTACAGTTGGATATATAGATTTCCTGCTTCTCTGTTTTACATCGTGTCAAATTGACTATTTTAGGACATTTAAATGAATCTGATGAACTGGGATGGAGATCTTTCACTTTACACACTTCAAACTATTAACAACATAGGTTTCAGCAGATGAGTCATTCATTAGTGTTTTGATGCAGCCTGATGTCAGCAGCCGGAGTTGCCATAAATGATATGTATAAGAAACCCTCCCAACTATCTCCTCTGTGCTCCTAAAGCAGGGGGGTCAAACTCAAGGCCCGGGGGCCAAATCTGGCCCGCGACTTCATTTTATGTGGCCCTGCAAAAGCTAGCAAAGAATATAATGTTTATTATACGGTTACATGCTACTTTACAGAAGCCGGTTGCCCATAAACTACATGTCCCACAATGCATTTCGTTTTGTGACATGCGCACTAAAGAGACCTGGACTTCTGCTTTCAGATTTAGTTAATTACTAAGTTATTATCCTATCCCATAATAATCCAATTCAGAGGCAATAATGTAATATAATACATTATTTATATGATATATTTATATATTTATATTTATATAGTTACAACCGGCCCTTTGAGTGCAACCATAATGTTAATGTGACCCGTGATGAAATTCAGTTTGACACCCCTGTCCGAAAGCATCGTTTCCCCTCCGTTATTAAAGCATCGTTTCCTTTCTGTTATTAAGGCCTTTCTCCCCTCTCTCTCCCCCCTCTCTCTCCCCCCAGTATGTTCCCACCGCAGCAGGCCTCCCCCCAGTTCTCCCAGCAGAGCAGCAGCAACATGTACAACGGAGGAAACGCCATGAACCTCAACCCCGTGAACAACATGGCCGCCGGCAGCATGGGCCAGATGTCCGGCCAGATGAGCGTCACCTCCATGGCCTCGGGTCCTTCGCCGGGGCTGCCCTCCATGGGGCCTGAGCAGGTACACACATATTAACACTCTTAAAGAGCGGGAACTTAAGGGGGATTTAGAGCCAGAAATACCTGAGATTTCACTTTTTTAAAATTACAGTTTCAAGCCTTTTTCAAGCTTTGTTACGGTACGTCCACACAGCAGCTTTTCAAAAATCTTGAACATCTTGGAGCTGGGCGTGTCTGACAGCTTGGGGATTTTTTGCGACCAACAACCAATCAGATGAATGTCCCGCCCCCGACATACAAAGCATGCGAGCAATATATAAATATATAAACTCCCCAAACAGCCGAAACCCTCCCAGTTCCCCCACTGCCTCTGCCCCCTCCCTCCATGCCGGTTCCTCCGGTTTGGATCCCGGTAATAGTTCTGGTCGTAAAGAACCGGGTGATTTGCTCCCGTAACTTCTCGTTTGGAATATGAGGAAATGAACTGCGGTCTGGCTCTCCCTGCTTACACGCGGTTTGATTGGCTAGCGCTTCTACTGTCAGATTTGCATACACGTGTTTGATTGGCTGGCGCTTCCAGCTCGGCTTCAAAAGTTGAACATTGCTCAACTTTTGAATCCTGGACATCCTGGAAATCTTCGCTTCGCTCCCCCACAATGCAGTTCGGCGAAAAGCGAGGCAAAGTGACGTCATCCCCGTTCAAAGTCAACGGGCAGAGAAGCGGTGGAAGATTCGTCTGAAGCTGCTGTGTGGACGTACCGTTAGGGTGAGACTAAAACAGGTGTTCCTGCAACGGTTAATTTGAGATATTTGGCTGTCTAGCTTCCATAACACGTCTGTATTCAGACTATTGGAAAGAAATCAAACGATTATCATGCAATACATCATAAATTGGTTAATTTGTGTCCGTATATTTCGCTTAAATCGACCCAAAGTTAGCGTACATAATGCTTTCTTTGCATTTTTAAACATTCAAGAAAACCTTGGGAAGTTTAATAATGATACATATTCGCTATTTATTGTACTTTATTAGTCCCGGACACTAAAGACAAGAACTTGTTTTTAATGCACTCGTCAATTCTGCGAGTTTGAGCTGTCTTCAAACTCGTGGAACTTTGAGTCTGATGTCTCCTCATTAGCATATCGAAGCATAACGTGTCGGAACACTTGTAATGTAAAAAGTCGCCGTCTTACCACTCGCACATGTTCTGGAGCTGTAGAAAGATACGGTCATATTGGGAGAAGTTTAATGCAGTTGTCAAAATGATTTTGGTTTATGGAATCCCAAATACCTGCCCGGCGATGTATCGTGGGAACATTAAGGATGTTGTGATGGGAGGCGGTCTATATTTGATTACGGTTTTACTTGCAGCGAGTAAGAAAGCTATAACCGGAAATCGGCTTAATGTGAATGCTCCGACTCGGGAGCAGTGGCTGCAAATTGTTGAAGATATTTGTTGACATATGTTTTGAGAATCCAAGAGAATGCATTCAATAGAAAATGGGAATATTTACATGGTTGACACCAATGAGTAAGTGAATGACTAATTCAACCTTCATTAGCCGCCTTTAGCTTAGCGGAGGTGACGTGAAGTCATGTGACCGAGCTGTAGTTCCTTTATAGCCCAACATTAGCCTCCTTTAGCTTAGCGGTGGTGAAGTCATGTGACCGTGCTGTAGTTCCTTTATAGCCCAACATTAGCCACCTTTAGCTTAGCGGAGGTGACGTGAAGTCATGTGCCCGTGCTGTAGTTCCTTTATAGCCCAACATTAGCCGCCTTTAGCTTAGCGGTGGTGACGTGAAGTCATGTGACCGTGCTGTAGTTCCTTTATAGCCCAACATTAGCCGCCTTTAGCTTAGCGGAGGTGACGGGAAGTCATGTGACCGTGCTGTTCCTTTATAGCCTAATATTAGCCTCCTTTAGCTTAGCGGAGGTGACGTGAAGTCATGTGACCGTGCTGTAGTTCCTTTATAGCCCAACATTAGCCTCCTTTAGCTTAGCGGTGGAGACGTGAAGTCATGTGACTGTGCTGTAGTTCCTTTATAGCCCAACATTAGCCACCTTTAGCTTAGCGGTGGTGACGTGAAGTCATGTGACCGTGCTGTAGTTCCTTTATAGCTCAACATTAGCCTCCTTTAGCTTAGCGGAGGTGACGTGAAGTCATGTGACCGTGCTGTAGTTCCTTTATAGCTCAACATTAGCCTCCTTTAGCTTAGCGGAGGTGACGTGAAGTCATGTGACCGTGCTGTAGTTCCTTTATAGCCCAACATTAGCCTCCTTTAGCTTAGCGGTGGAGACGTGAAGTCATGTGACTGTGCTGTAGTTCCTTTATAGCCCAACATTAGCCTCCTTTAGCTTAGCGGTGGTGACGTGAAGTCATGTGACCGTGCTGTTCCTTTATAGCCCAACATTAGCCTCCTTTAGCTTAGCGGTGGAGACGTGAAGTCATGTGACTGTGCTGTAGTTCCTTTATAGCCCAACATTAGCCTCCTTTAGCTTAGCGGTGGTGACGGGAAGTCATGTGACCGTGCTGTAGTTCCTTTATAGCCCAACATTAGCTTCCTTTAGCTTAGCGGTGGTGACGTGAAGTCATGTGACCGTGCTGTTCCTTTATAGCCCAACATTAGCCTCCTTTAGCTTAGCGGTGGTGACGTGAAGTCATGTGACCGTGCTGTAGTTCCTTTATAGCCCAACATTAGCCACCTTTAGCTTAGCGGTGGTGACGTGAAGTCATGTGACCGTGCTGTAGTTCCTTTATAGCCCAACATTAGCCTCCTTTAGCTTAGCGGAGGTGACGGGAAGTCATGTGACCGTGCTGTAGTTCCTTTATAGCCCAACATTAGCCTCCTTTAGCTTAGCGGAGGTGACGGGAGGTCATGTGACCGTGCTGTAGTTCCTTTATAGCCCAACATTAGCCTCCTTTAGCTTAGCGGAGGTGACGGGAGGTCATGTGACTGTGCTGTTCCTTTATAGCCTAATATTAGCCTCCTTTAGCTTAGCGGAGGTGACGGGAGGTCATGTGACTGTGCTGTTCCTTTATAGCTCAACATTAGCCTCCTTTAGCTTAGCGGAGGTGACGTGAATACGGTATGTGTGAATATTGAAGGTCTTCAGACGACTAGTATTTATTGTGTTTTATTTTACACCTGATTTGTGTGTATTATGTTTTGTTGTTCTGTTATTACTGTTGTGAAAACTCAATAAAAACATAAATATAAAAAGTCACCGTCTTAATATCAGTTATCGAGTGGGGACGTTTCAGGGTGATATCTGTGAGTTAAAATATCCCCCTATTCACATGCAGCGTTTCTCATCAGAGGACTTTCGGGTCGCTTTGAGGAGTTGAAGACGAACTGTCCCTCGCACAGCGACCAGGGGACCCCGAAGCACTAACAGCCCCTCCGTATTTCCGTGTCTGAGTTATCGTAAGACTCTTTAAGTGTTTGGGCTTGTTGCATCGCCGCACTCGTGAATAATTTACTCGTTACTTTGCGTAACTCCTGTAGAGTTCTGATGAACTTAGAGGACAGTGATGTAATTATCAGCGTGCACTTTAGAGCCATTTAGCCCAGACGTTACGCAATGATGTGCAAACACTCCTCCGTCTGGACTCAGACCTGCACCGTGTGACTCAGACCTGCACCGTGTGACCTGCGCCGTGTGACTCAGACCTGCGCCGTGTGACTCAGACCTGCACCGTGTGACTCAGACCTGCACCGTGTGACCTGCGCCGTGTGACTCAGACCTGCACCGTGTGACTCAGACCTGCACCGTGTGACCTGCGCCGTGTGACTCAGACCTGCGCCGTGTGACTCAGACCTGCGCCGTGTGACTCAGACCTGCACCGTGTGACTCAGACCTGCACCGTGTGACCTGCGCCGTGTGACTCAGACCTGCGCCGTGTGACTCAGACCTGCACCGTGTGACTCAGACCTGCACCGTGTGACTCAGACCTGCACCAGGTGACCTGCACCGTGTGACTCAGACCTGCACCGTGTGACTCAGACCTGCACCGTGTGACTCAGACCTGCACCGTGTGACTCAGACCTGCACCGTGTGACCTGCACCGTGTGACTCAGACCTGCACCAGGTGACTCAGACCTGCACCGTGTGACTCAGACCTGCACCGTGTGACTCAGACCTGCACCAGGTGACTCAGACCTGCACCGTGTGACTCAGACCTGCACCGTGTGACTCAGACCTGCACCGTGTGACTCAGACCTGCACCGTGTGACTCAGACCTGCACCAGGTGACCTGCACCGTGTGACTCAGACCTGCACCGTGTGACCTGCACCGCACCGTGTGACCTGCGCCGTGTGACTCAGACCTGCACCGTGTGACTCAGACCTGCACCGTGTGACTCAGACCTGCACCATGTGACTCAGACCTGCACTCATATGGACGAGAAACAACAGATAACAATCAGACGTTTAATTAAACGTATCAGATGTATCCCCTTCTCGCTCCGAGGTGATTATTTAATGTCTGAACCGCTCCTGTTGTTGTGCGATGCTGTTGCTCGCGATGCTTTTAAGCCCAATAAAGCAGCATGAATATTTAACCTGCTGCAGTTTGATCGTCTGCACTTCAGACTCTTGCAACACGCCAGTATATCCGTCACTGGATTTATCCTCCTTCCACGATTATAGGAATATATTGGCACTTAGATTATTTCAATTATTCACCGTTCGCCCATTAGCGAGGTCTTTCGGTGATTTACTCGCTCCAGGAGGATTGTTTATGGGCTTTTACGGAAGGTCAAGTTCTGCCAGTTCAAGCGTGGTGTTGCTTTGTGTTTATTAAAGGGGGAATTAACCCTTAAAATAATCTTTCATATCGCATACTCTCCCAATTGTACCTTAAGTTCATCGTTTCTCTGGCGGTGAACACGGAATCAAAAGGCTGAGAAGTGTCTCGGGGAATATTGGTCATTTTTAAGAACTGAACAAATATTTTAAACAATTTTTTTATATAGTTTGTGGCTCAGAAGGAAGACCAGCTTTGAATATCATTGGTGTATTAATGTGATATATTGAATTATTCAGAAGCATCCTTATACATTTATGCTACAAAAAAGTGTGGCTAATGTTGAGCTATTAAGGAACTACAGCACGGTCACATGACTTCACGTCACCACCGCTAAGCTAAAGGAGGCTAATGTTGGGCTATAAAGGAACTACAGCACGGTCACATGACTTCACGTCACCACCGCTAAGCTAACGGTGGCTAATGTTGGGCTATAAAGGAACTACATCACGGTCACATGACTTCACGTCACCACCGCTAAGCTAAAGGCGGCTAATGTTGGGAACTACAGCACGGTCACATGACTTCACGTCACCACCGCTAAGCTAACGGTGGCTAATGTTGGGCTATAAAGGAACTACAGCACGGTCACATGACTTCACGTCACCACCGCTAAGCTAACGGTGGCTAATGTTGGGCTATAAAGGAACTACAGCACGGTCACATGACTTCACGTCACCACCGCTAAGCTAAAGCAGGCTAATGTTGGGCTATAAAGGAACTACAGCACGGTCACATGACTTCACGTCACCACCGCTAAGCTAACGGTGGCTAATGTTGGGCTATAAAGGAACTACAGCACGGTCACATGACTTCACGTCACCACCGCTAAGCTAAAGGAGGCTAATGTTGGGCTATAAAGGAACTGCAGCACGGTCACATGACTTCACGTCACCACCGCTAAGCTAAAGGAGGCTAATGTTGGGCTATAAAGGAACTACAGCACGGTCACATGACTTTAGGACTCATTCCTGCACCTCTCTAATATTATTTACCTCTGTTTTTGATTACTAAGATAAAGCCTAAGCTACTGTTTTTTTTATTTATTAGCATGCTAACGTGTGTGTCGTTTCTCTGCAGAAATACTGTTGACCCTCATGGAGTCGTCACCTGAACTTCAGCCGGAGAGAGGAGCGTCGGCCCTTTAAAGAAATTGTACAAACATGTAACCAACGACCCCCGCCTTCCCCCTTTCTACCCCTGCTTTTTGAGGGGGGAGACCCCGGAAAGTGATGGTGGAGGAGAGCAAGCATTCACCATGGTGTGACTTCCTGTGGGGGGGGGGGGGGGGGGTACTGACCCTGGGGGTGTTTGGGATCTTCTTCTGACGAATGTATTCCTCTCAGTGGACAGCGGCCATTTACAATCTCATCTCAAAATGACGTACACTGATTTTCGTCCGGCCGGAAACGGAGACTCCCGCCGGGTTTTGCCTTTTTTTGTTATTTTATTCTGATTATTTTAGTTGTCGTGGAGATGTAGAATGAAGATCTTTGAAAACACACTGCGGAAAATGGTTTGAGTGTACGATTAGACTAATTTAGTCAAGAGGTTTATATAGTGTATTAAATTAAGTTTTATTTTTCTGTATAGATTTTAATTATTGTAGATGATTCTTTATCCAAGTAGCAACGAGAGACGGGGATTTCTAAAAGGTGTGAAAGAGGCACTTTTGGTTTTTTATCATTTTAACAGTAACCGTCTTCGACTAACCTGAACCTGGATTATTCCTTGGTCCTGTACTTTCAGAAGAAGATGTCAGAAATATGGGTTTAAAAATGAATCGCCGAGATTGTACATACCGATAAGTAAGACGTTTTCTTTCCTATTTATTTCACCGCGTAGGGTTTGTTCCCCCGTCTGATCACGACTTTCTCGTGTGACGGTACGATGCAGACGGGGGGGGGGGGGGTACGGGGGTGTGCTGTGTATACAGTGTACAGATTATCGCTTGCTTCTCTGCCTTTAGCATAGAATCACCACGAAAAAAAACTCAACACAGCCATACACAAAACAAAGTGTGCTTTCTATGTCGTCTGGTTCTACGAGCTGCTCGGTGCAAACTGCTCCGGTGTGATGTAAACAAGCAATAACCTTTCTTTTTGTAATTTTTGTACAGTTTCCTGACTTAAAAAGGACACGTTTTTTGCTCCGCCTTTGGATGCAGTATTACATTTTTTTATTGCAGTTTGTACCAGGAGAGTCTCCACCCACACACGGCGATGTTAGATTATGCAGCAGAGGTCAGAGGTCGCGCTTCACCCTGCTCTGACACACACTTAGCCATATTTATGACCTCAGGCAGATATTAAACGACTCGCTGCTCTTTCTGGGGAGTTCAGCGCGGTCCGAGTCATCCTCTCTAACCTCAAAAATACATTTTATATATATATATATATATATATATACACAACCCAGGACAAACTTGGAGCAAGCCAAATGATCTTCACCTTTTTTCAATTGGATTTCTGAATTCTACCAGCTTTTATTTCCCTCGCTTCGAGGCCCGCGGAAACAAAGTCGATGTCACTACACAGGGTCCTGATGCGGAGAAGCAGGAAGTCATTCTGAATGTATTAAAGTCATTAAAGGATGTGACCTCGGCGTTCAGGGGAGCTTTCCCATTGGTGTAGACGAGACGACGCTGAATCTGAGAATCGTGTTCTTTTCTGTTTTTTTTGCAGACGTCTCACGTTTTGATAAGTGCTGTCGTGATTGTTTCACACAGTCGTGCAGGAAACGCCTTTTTGAGCCATTTAAAAAAAAAAAAAGTCCGATCACAGCCCTTTGCAAAATTTCCAAAGATTGTCAAGATTTTGAAAAACAAAACGATTTAAAGCCATGTGGTAGCAATGCATTTTTTTAGCATTTATAATGAGGACGGGAGCAGATCAATGCCCCCAACAAGTATCCAGGCGTTGGACCCACTAAAACTATTTTTTTCTCGTCAGCTTTTGGTTTTAAAGAACTTTAAATGCCCTTTTGTATTGTCTGCCAATTTCTTAGAGCTAAGATGCAACCTTGAAATGCTAACCACCCTTAGCATAATGCCTTAGATTTGTCCGTTCTTGTACATTACGCCGCTGTCTGTATAAATTTGTATAATGACTTGTGTACAATATGGAACGGGTGTATCATCGCTCAGTTCATGGCTCTCTGTCGTGTGTGTCCCCCCCCCCCCCCCCCCCCCCCCTCCTCTCTCACTGTTTTTGATGATATAGGGATATTGAAGCAATATGTAATATATGGACTTTCTGAAGAAAGCTTTGTGTTTCCCCCTGGTTTTATTTTCTGCATTGTTCACAGGAATCACACTGTATACCCGCATCCACCTTTGTACCCCTAGTGTGTGTGAGTGTGTGTGTGCGCGAGTGTGTGTGTGGTGTGTGTGTGTGTGTGTGTGTGTGTGTGTGTGTGAGCGTTTTATGCAAAGTTAGATATACAAGAGAAACCACAGTTATGCAAGTTGTGAACTAATATGGCTTCGCTGATGCTATTTGCCTTGTAAATAAAGAATTCTGTTATCGCAGTATTTAACAGAGTGACTCTTATTTCTGTGACTGAAATTTAAATATAATAACGCCCCCCCCCCCCCCCCCCCATGCATTGATTGTATTTCCATCATGAGTGCACAGAATATGTAACGCTTTATTAAAAACGGCTCAAAGCGACTAAATAACACTAATATTCAGTTATAACGTGTTTATTCCTGTGCTTGCTGCTTCCTTCTGTGTATTTGTTTATAAATGTAAAGTGTATACTGCATAGTGATACTGCAAATAAAAAATATTGATTGATTGATTGAGCGATAATTGGACATGAGATTAAGTATCTCACTCAAACCACAGAGCGATTTAAACCCCTTAACATTTGTGATGTAAATAAAAAAATGTTTTTGTTTAATGGCGACGGGCAGGATGCGAAACAGCTTTCACTATTTATTTAATTGCAATTAAGAAATTGGAGAAGAATAAATAGAAACAGTTACATTTTCTAATTTTGCTCAAAATAGCTTGAAATAAAATGCGAAGTACAACAGGAAATGCTTTGAAAGTAACACTTTATTCTGTGGATGTGTTTACACGGTAAGTGCTCTGAATAACTTGTTGCAGGGACAAGGACTCGTAACTCCAGTTGTTTTCATTTGCATTTTAAACAGGAAAAAAAGTCAGATTTTGCCAAAAAAAACTCAACAACTCGACAGGAAAATGCATTTAAGGAAGCACTCGTTCATGTATTGTGCTCGTTGCTTTCTTCTGTGTATTTTTTACATTTTAATTTCACAGGGACAAGGACAGAAACAAATGGCACATATCAGAGTTTTTCTATTTGCATTTTAACCCCCAAAAACAAATGATTTTGCTTTAAAGAAACTTGCAGTAGTTCATCAGGAAAGTGCATTTAAAGCGGACCGTATCATTAGCATGGAGTCAGAGGTGTTGCAGATTATTATCAGCTTTCTTTTCTCCTCCTAATTCACCACATCCAAGTCATAACAGCTCCATCTCAACTCCACGGGAGGGGGGGAGTGCGCGTGCATTGAGATGGATGAGTCTGGGAGGACCAATAGGAAGCCTCTCCTGTAGAGACCTGCCCTCAGATGACCACCGACCCTCAGAGGTCCCGCAGCATCCTCTACATCCGGGTACTTTACAGTCAAATCTGCAGCGAGAGGACATGAAGAGAGACTGTGGAACTTCTCTCGGGATTTAACAAAGTAAGAATCTTCTTTTTTAATATTTATTCGCACCATGTTCTCTTGTTTCTAATTCGTTATTCTCTATGTTTATGTTGCATTGTATGCAGAAAGTTTATTGACAAAATTACGCTGTGGCTTCTGTGCATTTATCAATTAAATCATTTGAAAATACGCATTTATTTAAAAAGTAGAGTTAATTGGGACGTTATTTCTCTCTGTATTGGAACTTTTAGCAAGTCATTTTAAAGAAGATCAGATCGTCAAATTAGAAATTACGCACTAACACTTATCTTAATTTCTCCCGTTAGTTATAACTATTCCCTTTGGCTCGTATTGCTCCAACATGTCTCCTTCTCGTGTCTTCATGTATGTTCTGCCTTGACATGTGATGTTTATAAAAAGCCTTCTAAAGACCGTCCGATTTCTTTTGGAGTTACGCACGCGCTCATCTCCACTTATCCTTATTTCTCCCGTAAATTATAATTTCCTTTAAGCTCATATTCCTCCAACAATTCCCTTTGCTGATGAAAGTGCATTGACGGTTGTTCGTGCAGTCTGGAAACGCGAGAACAATATAAGTTCCGTTTCGTCCCATTTCTGTTGGGAATGACGCACGCTTCCTAATTTCTCCCGTTAATTGTAGGTATCTCCTTAGCTCATATCCTTCCAGTATGTCCCTTCCTCATGTCTTATTCCCTTTCTGCATTGGCAGCACCGTGGGTCCATAAAAGGCTTCATTAATGCTGACCTCTGCTCCGGCTCTCGGTGTGTAATCGGTTGTCGTGACCCTGGTTGTCTCTATTTACTGGCTGCCTGCTAAACGCTTCTGAAAACCATCTGATGTCCTCTCGGCTGGAAATACTGCACCGTGTGCCGTCCCGTCAAAGCGTGCACTGCTTTTACTTAGCATGCAATAAAGCTATGTACAGGATTTTAACTAGGGGTCTGGAGGACGTTTTCATTTTTGAAATATTTAGAAAAAAGTCCGGATAAGTTGGAGGCTTGATTCGTTAACGAAGATTTATCGTTACAGGAATTGCGGATTAATTTCGTTCGTTTTAAATATTTAATTTGGATCCTTTGTGCTATTTCTATTCCTTCCTTTGAAATATGTGATATTGTTAGACTATACAGGGAGTGAACATATCAGAATAAGACGGAAATAAAACAAAGAACATGTGATTTTAATATATCTGCATTTCCTGATTCAGTCGAGGTTCATCCCATTTTGATCCAAAGTTATTCTTAAAAAATTAAATTAAAAGGATCTCTTATATTATAAACAAATCAATCCAGGTGTGGTCAGCCTATTTCTTTTTTGAGATTGTAAGGACTATTAAGGTTAATCATTTAAAAAGGATCATTTGAGCATCAGACCAAAACAACCCAAAGAAACAAACAAAGAAACCACATTTTATTTTTAGAGATCTGCTTTTCCTCATTCTGTCGAGATTATTTTTACCTCTATTTTGGATATTCCGTTAGGCTTCCTCACATTTTTTAAAGAAAATCAATCCAGGTTGTGGGTCAGCCGTGTCTTTTTTTAGGTTACATTAAACTTTTATAAGGACTGTTAGGGTTACTCATCTAAAAAGAAAATCTATCTGGTCCGCCTCCCATGGATTATTTGGGACGGACCAGGGGAAACAGATAAACAAAGAACATCATATTTGATATATCTGCTTTAACTCATTCACTCGAGGTCAATTCTACCGAGATTATTTTAGTTCTCTTTCGAAAAATAAAATAAAACAAAGAACCACATTTTTGTATATATATCTGCTTTTCCTGATTCACCCACAATTCTACCGAAATTATTTTTAGTTATCTTTCGTATTTTTTAGGCTTCCTCACATTTTGAAAGGAAATCAATCCAGGTGGTCAGCCGTGTCTTTTTTTTAGATGTCTTGCATTAAACTTTCATAAGGACTGTGAGGGTTACTCCTCTAAAAGGCTTCCATGGAGACTCGTGGATCCTTTGAGTCAAGCAGGGCGTGGAAACACCCAAACAAGACGACAAAATAACAAACAATAACCACTTTTTTCTTTTAATAAATCTGCTTCTCCTCATTCTCTCGCGTTTAATGCCGCTTCCTGATTTTATTTGTACTTCTATTTGTATTTCTTTTAGGCTTTGAGAGGAAATCAATCCAGGTTGGCCTTTTTTTTGGTTTCTTTCATTAATCTTTTCTCTCTCTCTCTCTCTCTCCAGGTCTCCCCCCTCCTCATGTCGGTGTCCCTGTCCTCCCTCCAGACCTCCATGATGATGATGAAGGGCTATCCTCTTCATCACCCTCATCATCATCCTCTCCCCCTTCCTCATCCTCACCCCCAATACATGGACTTCTTCCAGCACAACCTGCTCCACCCTCTGAAGTCTTTGGGCCGCCTGGTTTCTGACTCTCTGCAGGGAGGAAGAGGAGGAGGAGGAAGAGGAGGAAATCCACCTTTCAATCTTCAGGAACACATCCTCACCTCCTCCTCTTCCTCATACCTCACCTCAGATTTCTGCAGTCCGCTCAATGAAAGCATATCCTCTTCCTCCTCCTCTTCCTCCCCGCCCAAAGACACCCTTCTTCGGAATCGCAGCGCAGAAATCTCCGGGGAGAATCGGAGTTCTTTTAATTTCAGCGAGGAGCAGCTCTTCATGGTTCTGTACGGATACTCCGGGGGTCCGGAGAGGAGCGGGGGCCACGCCATCTCCGGGCTCACCCTGCCCGAAAAGACCGGTGAGAGAACGGAGGAAACGATAGAGTAGAATCCTTTCTTGTCCTCATGCAGGTCCAATGAGATGAGATGCCTTCCTTAAGGTGCCGTCCAACATACAGCAAACAAGACACACTCAGGAGGAGACGACATGCAAACAACAAGCATGCACACTTCAACATGCAGATAGAGTTAAAGTGCAGGAATATATCGCTTTAAGTGCAAATAAATATGTTTGAATGTGTGTACAAATATACATATATACATATACATACATATAGGCCTATTGTGTCGGTGCAAGCTGGAGTTTAGTGCAGTTATTGCCCTGTCTTTAAGTCTGATTGTCTTTGCTTTGAGATGCTCATTTAAGTTAAGTCAGCTATCATTTCTTAAAATGTAGCAAACATTTTAATTGAAATACTAGAAAAACAAATATCCACTGTCTGTTGACTCCAAAGAGAGTCCTGAATAAGTTAACTTTTCTTAAAATGTAACGAGAATTAAATAAAAAATACTAGAAAAAAGGTGAAAAACAAATATCCATGTCTGTTGACTCCAAAGGTCGGTTTTCTAATGATCGCTTATATTCAGTGAAACATCGATACCGGCTTTGAATGACCCCAGAAGCTCACTGACCCCTTTTCCTTCCAGTTCCCGGCGCTCACCACCCGCCGCTGAACAAAGACACTCTGGACCTTCCGGAAGGTAAGCCGGGCACCCTTCATCCTTATCTGCTTTACTGTTCTGCGGTCATGGTGTTGGGACTGATGGCTAACCCGGTTCTCTGGTTCTCAGGCCTGAACCTGGTGCAGGCGTCCTGTGGAGACGTGTCCCACTGCGGCGTCTTCACGGACACCAACAACATCCCGAAGGGGACGAGATTCGGACCCTTCAGAGGAAAGCTAGTGAACACCAGCGAGATCAAAACGTACGACGACAACACGCTGATGTGGGAGGTAAGGACTCTCCCACCGGGCGGGTCGTATACGCAAATCTCTGCTTGAGCCGGTTCCCTCTCATATTTCACACAATGAGTGAAGTCTGTGGCCTCCCGAGAGTCTGTGCAGGTGCTGGTTCCTAAAGTGAGAACTCGGTACAACAAGCTGTTCAACATGCTGCCCTTGGGCTTGGAAGACAGTAGGAGCTCAATGTTTACTTCAGAGTAGCTCCACGTCAGAGATGAGCATGCTTGATGCCTCTCTCCATAGATGCTGAGTCATCATGTTCATCACAGAGCTATCATCTGCCTCAAGCAGTCTGATGCTCTTCTGGGTCATCTCACATCCTGTCATGTTCACAGCTACAGTTGATACCTTTGTTAGCATGCTACTCTCATGTTGGAGAAGGACACTCACTAGTCTCCCAGCAATAAAGAGATTCTGATTCTGATCTTCCTCTCTGTGCTTCCAGGTGTTTGAGAACGGCCGCCTGAGTCACTTCGTGGACGGGAGAGGGGGGTCTGGGAACTGGATGTCTCTGGTGAAATGCGCTCGTTTCCCAGAGGAGCAGAACCTCACGGCGGTACAGATCCAGGGTCAGATCTTCTACGAGGCGTGCAAAGAGATCCGGCCCGGGCAGGAGCTGCTGGTCTGGTACGGAGACTGTTACATGCAGTTCCTCGGGATCCCCCTCACCCTGAAGGACCCCCGAAACGACGGGAACGGCACCGTGGAACCTCCCTCTGAAGGTCAACATAAAAAAAACCTCTCTAACACACACACACACACACACACACACACACACACACCTCTCTCTGGTTCTTTTAAAGGTCTCCTATCACCAGAGGTGGGAAGTATTGTAGTACAAATACTTCGTTACTGTACTTTACTCCACTACTTTTTTTTTCTGACGACTTTTACTTTCTACTTCTTACATGTTGAACTCAAATACCTGTACTTTCTACTTCTTACATGTTGAACACAAATACCTGTACTTTCTACTTCTTACATGTTGAACTGAAATACCTGTACTTTCTACTTCTTACATGTTGAACTCAAATACCTGTACTTTCTACTTCTTACATGTTGAACACAAATACCTGTACTTTCTACTTCTCACATGTTGAACTCAAATACCTGTACTTTCTACTTCTCTCATGTTGAACTCAAATACCTGTACTTTCTACTTCTCACATGTTGAACTCAAATACCTGTACTTTCTACTTCTTACATGTTGAACCCAAATACCTGTACTTTCTACTTCTCTCATGTTGAACTCAAATACCTGTACTTTCTACTTCTTACATGTTGAACTCAAATACCTGTACTTTCTACTTCTTACATGTTGAACACATACCTGTACTTTCTACTTCTTACATGTTGAACTCAAATACCTGTACTTTCTACTTCTCTCATGTTGAACTCAAATACCTGTACTTTCTACTTCTTACATGTTGAACTCAAATACCTGTACTTTCTACTTCTTACATGTTGAACACAAATACCTGTACTTTCTACTTCTCTCATTTGCCGTTGGTCACCATGGAAACATTCATTAGCTAACAATGACATTATTGTTCTATTAATATAAAGGGAGGTCAGGTACTCTTTAAAGCAGCTGCTAGCTATGGGTACTTTTTACTGAAGTACACTTCAAAGCTCTTTACTTTTACTTGAGTAAAGAAATGTAGTCAGTACTTCTACTTTCACCAGAGTATGTTTGAACACGAGTATCTGTACTTCTACTTGAGTAAAGGATGTGTGTACTTCTACTTGAGTAAAGGAAGTGTGTACTTCTACTTGAGTAAAGGAAGTGTGTACTTCTACCATCTCTGTCCACCATGCAAAATGCACGTGCACTAAACACCACTGTATTTCTCCCCTTCCTGCAGATTCCGGCGAGGGGTTCAAGTGCGACCGCTGTGGGAAGGTGTTTGCCTACAAATACTACAGAGACAAGCACCTGAAGTACACTCGCTGCGTGGACCAGGGCGACAGGAAGTTCCCGTGCCACCTCTGCACACGCTCCTTCGAGAAGAGAGACCGGCTGAGGATCCACATCCTGCACGTGCACGAGAAGCACCGGCCGCACAAGGTAAAGAAACTGATGATTTACTGCAGGGTGTCTTGGTCATTTCATTTCTACTTATCTGACGACGCTGTAGAGATGTGCACGACGCATCTTAGTGCTAACACGTGGGGCTGAAAGAACAGCCAGTTATTAGGCCTCTTCAAAAATGCACTTTGTTTAGTTTAGTTTCGTTAAAATGGACATCACGGCAATATAATACAACATACCGTACTTTTCGGACTATAAGCCCCGACTTTCCCCCCCATTTTCTGTGTACAGCTAGCGGCCACTAGGGCACCTCCTGAATCTATGGATTTTACAGGTAAAATTAACCACCTCTAACTCTACGGGCTCTAGGACCGGTCCGCGCCCGCCACCTCTAAGCGGCGGGCTCCAGCAGGAAAAGCTGGAGGCCGGAAAAGAGAGAGACAGGTAGCGCGCCAAAGTAGAAGTGGAACCGAGAGACAGAACGAGAGCAAGACAGACGGACAATTTAGCGGCTGCGGCTTATATGCCGGTGCGCTTTAGAGTCCGGAAAGTACGGTACATTTAAGCACAGACAATGCACTGCACTGTGATACTTTTTAAAATATACACACAACACATAAACATATATTAGTTTAAGATATCTTCTAGAAAGAGACATGACAAACCGAAATAAGTTTGACTCGGTAATGTCTTGTATCATGTATGTCATATAATGTATTTTATTAACGTGTGTGTGTGTGTGTGTGTGTGTGTGTGTGTGTGTGTGTGTGTGTGTGTGTGTGTGTGTGTGTGTGTGTGTGTGTGTGTGTGTGTGTGTGTGTGTGTGTGTGTGTGTGTGTGTGTGTGTGTGTGTGTGTGTGTGTGTGTGTGTGTGTGTGTGTGTGTGTGTGTGTGTGTGTTGCAGTGCTCGGTGTGTGGAAAGAGCTTCTCTCAGTCCTCCAGTCTCAACAAACACATGAGGGTGCACTCCGGAGAGAGACCTTACAAGTGTGTGTACTGCAACAAGGTGAGACGAGGAGGACACTTCCTTTTAAAGCAGGGACGAGTAGGCCGTGGTTAAGTGCTACACCCTGAGCCTTTAGACGGGAACGTAGATAAATAAATAGATGTATCGGATTAGCACGAGACGAGTCAAATAAGGAAATTAAAGAGAATAATTTTAAAGAAAAAATCCACTTTGCATTGATTTAGTTTAAACGGCCTTTCTCAAGAACTAAAGTAAGACACGCTTTTATACAACTTAAATAACCACTTTGTATTTATCATACATACATTACAACTTAATGATTTACCTCACAGAGTTATTCCATTTAAAAACAACTGAAATAATTATATATAATAGGATTTAAAACACGTCCCAATACTTCAAATATGTTTTAAAAAAGCATTTTAATTTAATTTCTTTAAAATATCATTGCTGATTCTGAACAGTATGCCTCCTCCTCCTCTTCCTCCTCTTCCTCATTTGGATCCATTTACTCCTCCTCGTGTCACGGTGCATTTGCCTCGCGCCCCTCACCATTGTTTCGGGGGGCTTGCACGCGCCGCGCAGACACTTACATGCTAATTATCGCCAGATGTGCCCCCCCCTCTTTGTCTGCAGATTATTTCTGAGTGTACTGCAGGAGGAAGAAGTCTTTGTGTCTTCTTCCGCGTGCCCTCCTCCTCCTACTTTTATCACCGCGAGGGGCTCGATAATCCTCTTCATCGTCATCTCTGAATAAGAGAGGGGGGGGGGGGGTGGGCATTTAGAAACGGTGGATAAAGAAACGGGAATTAAAAAGTTTTACTAGATTGTGTTTCTCCTTTATTCAAAGACTCTTAACTAAGTGCTCCGTAAAGATTAACATTATCTACGAATATGAATAAACCAAACCATAAGGGTAACGTACAGAGGGGTTTTATTTAGTTTAGTTTGTATTTATTGATGTTCTTACGTATTTTGATTTGTTGTATATTTTTCGCCTCGCGCTCCTTTTCAATAATCGTTACATAAAGTCAGGAAACGGTCCAAATAGATGAGATGAGATTTTAGTTTGAGGTAATCTGAACGAATTTACATACAAATGGAAACCAGCTCGAGCGCGCTAGAATTTGAAAGTACACAACCGAAAATAATCTGCCCCTTCCTCCAACACACACGCACGCGCACATGACCAATGAGGGCACGAGATCAGTGTGTGCCCAGATGGAAGGCTGACAGGCAGGTAGGCCATCCAGTTACTTTAGAGATTGGTCGAGGTTTTCACAGCGCCACGGCTTCTTCCACAGGTGACGTGTTTTATGTATTTATTGTCAAAGCATTTAATGTATTCTTTCATTGCTGTCGGGACGTGAGAGCATTCCATGGAATATTACAAGTGTTTCTGAAGTGAAGGACCTACCCCACCTTTAAGAGGAGTCTTGCGTAAAAACGAAACTGCAAACCGAAATGTTAGACCCGATTTATTCGTGATAAATAAGTGTTTCGTAAAATGCAGAAGCTAGAGATAAAGACACCTGTTTCCACTGCACCTCGGCCATTACACCGAACACACACCATGTAGTATTTAAGAGATTTAAAGCTCATTTGAAACTAACGCACAACATGAACAGTGGCTTAAAGCGAGAGAATCTGGATCTTTCTTGGGGGTTTTGTTTCTATACTCACCGTTTAATCGGGTAAGGTAATAGAAAACACCTGGTAGTGTACTTTGTAAAAACACTGAATAAAATATGTTTATCCTGCGATCACTTCCTGCTGTCAAAATGAGATTTAACACGGCGGGAGGAGAGCTTTAAATAAGAGTGAAAGAGGGGTTTGTTGTGAGAAGGGACTCGCGTATAAACTGTGGGAAACGGAAACACAAATGGCCTCGGTTTGTTCGCTGTTAATAGTAAGATACAGATTAACATGCGTTACTTTATGGAATAAATCAATATGAACTCCAGAGAACTCGCGGACCACCTCTGCATCACTCTCAGTTTTTAAGAAAAGCCCCAAGAGTCAGACCCGCCTGTTCCGCCCCGCATTTCACTGACTGTCCTTAACTTTATGTATTTTTTATTCTAACCTTTTATGCTCTTAAAGGTCCTTCACTTCAGAAACACTTGTTGTTATATTCCATGGAATGATCTTAACGTCCCGATAGCAAGGAATACATGAAATGCTTTGACAATAAATCCATTCATCTGGAAGCCGTGGCGCTGTAAAAAGCTCGACCAATCATCTGCCTCGGCCCGGCTAGAGTAACTGGATGGCCTACCTGCCTGTCAGCCTTCCATCTGGGCACAAATTTATCTCGTGCCCTCATTGGTCATGTGCGCGTGCGTGTGTGTTGGAGTCTGTGAGGAAGTCTGAAGGAAGGGGCAGATTTTTCGGCTGCGTATTTTCAAATTCTCGCGCACTCGAGCCGGTTTCTCCGTTCTCACCTACCCCACCTTTAACCTTTTTATATCACCATATTGTATTCAATATGCTCCTGAGATAGCTTTGTATGTTCTCCTCATAGCCTTGTGAAGCACCTTCAGATGACGTTGTCTTTAAAGTGTGCTTTCTAAATGAAATGTATTATTATTATTATTATTAAACTGCCCTCTCTCCTCAGGCCTTCACCGCCTCCTCCATCCTGCGCACGCACATCCGGCAGCACTCCGGGGAGCGGCCCTTCAAGTGCGCGCACTGCGGGAAGGCCTTCGCCTCGCACGCGGCTCATGACAGTCACGTGCGGCGGACTCACGCGAAGGACCCGCCCCCCCCCTGCGATCTGTGCGGGGCCATCTTCAAGGAGGACAAGGAGCGCAAACTCCACATGAAGAACCACCTCGGTGAGACATGTTTCATATTTAAATGCGTTTTAAGGCCTAACAAGCGATTCTTTATTTGTATTAATATTTTTTTATATGTATTTTAATTTGTATTATTATTATTTGTATTATTAGCGTTATTTTATTAGTAATATTTTATTATTATTATTATTATTATATACTTTTAAAAACAGTTTCTTTGTCGTTTTTATTTAATGTTACGGTTATAATTTGGATTTCCACTTTTGAGTTGATATAAGAAACAAGTGAAAAATGTATTTTAATATAATGAGAAGAATATTTTTACATGATCCCTTAATAAGGTGTTATTGCCTAGAATATGGGAATCTAAATATCTTGATAAAGATAAATGAATGTTTTGTATATGCAAGTAATTTAAACAATTACATTTAAATGCATTTCAGGGTAAATCCATGCACTGAATATGAGACTTTTAATGTCTTTTTATGACAGAATGCATGCAAATGAAAGCTTGTTAATGCAGTTACATTCTACAAGTATATCATTGTGTCCTATCTCTAAAGCTGCGAAACGAAAGATGTATGAAATGTGCAGGTCACTAATATATTAAGCGTGTTGGTCTCGCTCTGCAGACAGACGAATCCCGGACAGCACCGGTCTTCCCGTTTCTCCGGACGCTGGACTTCTGGAGAAGGACATTCCCAAATCACAGAAGACGTTTCCTCACAGCGGCATCACGGTTTTAAATCAGGAGTATCGGCCCTGGAATTAGATGAACTGTGAACCCTGAGGTGTGCGACCGGAAAACAGGCTCGACATCAAGCAGAGTGTAAATGCTGCTTCATAATTAAAAAAAGCTCTATAATTAAAAGTCTTTTTAAATAGGCTTATCATAATTTAATTTGTTGGCAAAAATGTCGAAATCTATTTAATATATGTTGTTGTTTTTTGTCTTAAACTCTGTTTTGTGAACCACAATAATAACAGCTACTATTTAATTATGTTTTGGTGCATCGACTAACGCTTGAAAAGCTCTTTGGGTCTGAGCCTATTTGTGGATAAAATGATTGTTGTCTTAATTTATTCTGTATAATAATGTTTCGTACGTCCGGCTGCAGAAGCTTTTGTTTACTGAGCTTTTTCATGATCAACAAATAAAAAATCAGCGCATGGAAAACAAATAGTTGCTTTTGGTTTATGAGAAAATGAGAATTTAACAACAGAAAATGTCCCTTTTTAAATGTATATTATTACACATTGTAGTTCATGCACATATGTCTGGCTTAAAGACCGAATGATTTGATCCAGAAATGTCTCAAATAATTATCATTTAAAAATAAAGGGACTTCATTCTTTCCCAAATTAATGAAATTACTTTATTCTGTTCTCCTCGCAAAAGAACTCTGTGTCCATCAGCGTGTTCAATAATTCAGACAATGCTCTCCGTGTTGGTTAACATATCTGTGTGTGTCCCCGTGCAGACCGTGTGTGTGTGTGTGTGTGTGTGTGTGTGTGTGTGTGTGTGTGTGTGTGTGTGTGTGTGTGTGTGTGTGTGTGTGTGTGTGTGTGTGTGTGTGTGTGTGTGTGTGTGTGTGTGTGTGTGTGTGTGTGTGTGTGTGTGTGTGTGTGTGTGTGTGTGTGTGTGTGTGTGTGTGTGTGTGCAGCTTGTTGTGATGGATTGGAGTGTGCACGCTGGCAGTAAAGTGAACAAACCCCTCTGGAGCTAATGAATGAGAATAGAGTGCAGCAGTGAGGTGGTCTGCTGGAGACAAAGAGCTCGGCGTGACGGACATCTGCCCCTCGCCAACTGCCCGCGTGTCCACACACCATCTCCGACCGGGAGCGAGACGCGAGCGGAGACTTTACTCGAGTGAAAGTCAGTTATTGTCATACGAGGAGTCCCAGGCTGCTCCAGCAGTAAACCCATGTAAGACTAAGCTGCGCGAGAGGAAGAAGTGCAAATAGTATTTCATGACGTCAAAGTATTTCCCTGCTGCTACTCAAGTGAAAGTCGCATCAACACGGTGCGGGATACTCTGATGCACAAGTCCTGCAAGAAAATCATTAGCCTCAATATATACTTTAAGATTCAAGATTCAAAGGTTTTACTGTCATACGAGAAGTCCCAGCTTTTCCAACAGCGATCATCGTAAACATACTTCAGACAACTGGGCAAGAGGAAGGTGAAGGAGACACATTGTGCAGGATTCAAAGTGTTCAAAGTCAAAGGAAGTCACGTGGCCATTTCAACATACAACAACATTGATGTATCATGTTTACATCGCTTGACTTTATCTTCTGTAAAGTTGGTGTAAAAGTTCAACATCTACCTCTTAGATCGAGTCTAAACCGTGTGTGTGTGTGTGTGTGTGTGTGTTAATTTGAGGAAAGCCTCTCTTGTTCCAGCTGTCAGCAGCGTGAGGTCTGACGGATGACACAGTGTCCATCTTTTGTGTCTCTGCTCTGAAATGTCACCTTTAACCTCGGGGTCAATTCACACCGAGACGTGATGCTAAGTGAGAGCTGACACACACGCATCCGTATGAGAGGAGGGATCAAGCAGGAAGGGAAGGACACGAGAAGATAACTCGGATGTCTTTGAGATGCTTGAAGTGAAATCTCCGTGTTTTGGCCATAACGTGTTTAAATCAGACTTCCCACGAGACACAGAGACATGACAGTGAGACGAGAGACGAAGCAAAAAGCACAGGAAACAAGAAGGACACGAGAAGATGAATCGGATGTCTTTGAGATACTTGATCTGAAATCTGCCTGTTTTTGCCATAACGTGTTTAAATCAGACGTGTTGTCGCGCGGTGTGTTTATGCTGTGCACCGGGCGGACGGCAGGCTTCAAGGTCAGAGGTCTCCTCCTCGCTGAGTGTCTGACATCCTCCCTCTCCCTTCAAATAGCCGGAATATGGATGCTTGAACAAGTGTAGATCACCCTGCGCCTCCCATGTTTACAACCCCGAGGTCCCATCAGGGCCCCTCTTTGAAAAGAGAGGACCCTCCCCTTTGTGGAGGGGAGGAGGAGAGGGGAGGACACCAAAAGAAAGACAGAAGGAGAGACGAGGACAATGATCTGCCCGAGCTGAAATACTGACATTGTTAGCGAGCCGTGCTGAAAGACTGGTTTTACTAGCTCCTCTGTGATTGGCTGCTGATTGAGCTGCTTTTTCACTTCCAGAAAACCTGAGGTCCTCAAACTCTACTTGGGTTTTAATGCGGAGTTCTGTGACACTGCAACAATATGAAATCTTGCCAAGTATATCTGTCTCATTTCAAGTCAGAAAATGTCGTTCCACTTGATACAAGACTTAATAAGTGAAGTCTTGTTTTCAAGCATCCTTTGAAGTCAAAGTCTCTTAAAAACATTTTATTTTAGAGGAAGATCTCCACTAACGTCAGAGAGCTGAACACGTCTGAGCATTTCTGGCTTTCTTGTTACAAATTCTCTGATTCTGGTCAAAAATAAGTTCCCAGCTAAATACAAGATCTGATTTATCTAATTATCCCGTCTTTACTTTGAGGAATCTCACCGCGCCATTTTGTACTTCTTCCATTGCAGATGTGTTCACTCACTAAAAGAGAAAACACCGTGTTTTTATTGTACATTTACTTGTTTTTGGAGCAGATGTAAGTCGAGTCTAAAAACATTACTTTGTTCATCTGCTTAGAAGTCTTTTAACTTGTTTTAGCACCTACTGTATTTACAATGTTGTGTTTAAACTATCTCATTTATGAATCTGTTATGCCGTGTTGTTTATGTATTGAGTTCCTTTCTGTTGTCTTCTGCACTTTGAAATATACATGTGCCGTACCTCTCCAAGGACACAGAAAGAAAGACAGAAGGAGAGATCTGCCAGAGCTGAAATACTGACATTGTTCGCGAGCCGTGCTGAAAGACCGGTTTCACTAGCGCCTCTGTGATTGGCTGATTTAAGACTCGGGGCTCCAGGATGCAGGAATTTTTATCCGTGCCGTTAATGCGGATTGATTTCACACTTAACCTCCAGGCATTAAGCCTCCAGAGGGCCGTCCGCCACATTAATCTCTGTATCAATGTGATATTAGTGATAGCAGCTTGACGGGTTCACTGAGGCATTGCTCTCTGCAGAATAACAACACCGTGGTATTGATATAAAGAATGGCTGCGGCTCCACCTGTGAGCGGCATCTCGTCCTGATGGAGAGATCTCTGTCCGCTAAGCTAGTGCAGCTGAGTGGTCAAAGGCTCTGATGTATTAGCCCCTATTGATTTCCTAATAGCTGTCTGTGTGTGTGTGTGTGTGTGTGTGTGTGTGTGTGTGTGTGTGTGTGTGTGTGTGTGTGTGTGTGTGTGTGTGTGTGTGTGTGTGTGTGTGTGTGTGTGTCAGACTCTCAGCTGATGGACTCATAAAGTCACCACAGCTCCGCTCCATCTGTGTCTCAGTCTGCTTGAAACCACACGAGAAACTAATCGAAGACGAAGCAGAAGTTCGAAGCTTTAAACTTTTTTCCTGCGTGTGTTAAACCCTAATATATCCCATTTACAAACATACTTTATTTCATGTGTTTTGGGGCATTCAGACTCGGCTGATTCTCGCAATTTATTTAACCAGGAATGTTCCAATGGAAATATAGTCCTTCACATAATGGAGGCGTTGGCATTGAAACACAAATGTGTAGTGAAAGCTTCGAACACAAATTGTTGATTTTGTTGTTTATTGTTATCAGTAATGATACTACAGATTATTCAATTATTATTTAAATATTTCGTTTAGTTATTGCATTCATTTGTATATCTGCATCATGTCTGTATCATCTTTTGTTTCATTTGTATTTTCTTTGGTTTTACACGCTCGAAAAAAATAAAATAAACTAAACTAAACCTGAAGGACACCAATCTGTACCATCAACCTGGATATTTAACGATTTCTTAAATGGTACCGTGCTATTAATTTATTCTGCAAATGTGTGGAAGAAGATACCTGAGGTCTAAAGGTGAGGATACGTGTTCTTACTCTGACCAAACTGTTCCAAAATATGTCCAAAGGAAGCGAGATAATTAGATAATTTTATTTACCGTATTTCTCGTATTTATTTATATCTCCTTTACATCGATTTTTAACTTTGTTATCGTGCATGTAAATGTTCTAATGAATTGCTTTACGTTGAAAGATGTTACACCAGCTGAAACCTCATAGTTCCTTGTATCTGTTCCCCCAGCGCGTGGAGCCTCCTCTCATGCTGTGAGGCCAGAGTCCTCTCCAGAGTCCTCTCCAGAGTCCTCCAGAGTCATGTGAGTGAAATCCTCTGAAAGGCTGCAGTGAGCCTGAGATGATGGGCTTCAGGTCGGAGCTGTTGTTCTCCGGTGATTTCCACGGGGAGCAGGAGACACACATCCAACACTGTCTGCACCCAGTGTGTGTGTGTGTGTGTGTGTGTGTGTGTGTGTGTGTGTGTGTGTGTGTGTGTGTTTTCTAGGTGGGATTGATGAGTGAGAGGCAGATGGCCTTATCCTGCTCTGTGGGGGCTGGTGTAGGTTCCACTGTAGTCCCGTGGGGCAACACATTTTGGCCCTAACCCCACCGGCCCCCGACACACACACACACACACACACACACACACACACACACACACACACACACACACACACACACACACACGCAAACCCAAGCAAACCCCAACGTTATAGGGCTGTGCATTGGGGAGATCTATCCATCTATCCATCTATATATCTATCTATCTCTCCATCTCTCCATCTATCTCTCCATCCATCTATCTATCTCTCTATCTATCTATCTCTCTATCTATCTTTCTATCTCTCTATCCATCTATCTATCTATCTATCTATCCATCTATCTATCTCTCTATCTATCTTTCTATCTCTCTATCCATCTATCTATCTATCTATCTATCCATCTATCTATCTCTCTATCTATCTTTCTATCTATCTATCCATCTATCTATCTCTCTATCTATCTTTCTATCTCTCTATCCATCTATCTATCTATCTATCTATCCATCTATCTATCTCTCTATCTATCTTTCTATCTCTCTATCCATCTATCTATCTATCTATCTATCTCTCTATCTATCTCTCCATCTATCTCTCCATCCATCTATCTATCTCTCTATCTATCTATCTCTCTATCTATCTTTCTATCTCTCTATCCATCTATCTATCTATCTCTCTATCTATCTCTCCATCTATCTCTCCATCCATCTTCCTTCTCTTGTATCCCCCCCCCCCCCTGCAGAGAGAGTAAATCTTGTATGTTGTCGTGTGTTGTTGTCATGCGTGATGTTAGAAAGTGTTTCAGGCTTCTTCTCTCCATGACGCTGCGCTTTACAAAAGTTCCCGGTGTGCTTTCTGTGTGTCTGTATGCACCCACTGTGTGAGTGATGGAGCAGCTACTGTTACACACACACACACAGACACACACACACACACACACACACACACACACACACACACACACACACACACACACGACTAGCCCCATGCACGTTCTGAATCTGTCCTGACAGAGCGTGACGGTGGGCGACAGGCGCCTTGTGGTCGTGTCGCCCCCTGTGGTGCCGGGCTCTATTCTCAAGCAATATCTCTCAGCGGGGTCTCGACAGGCCTTTAACTGATACTGTAGCACGGTGGGACCACATGCTGACGCGACACACTGAGCATGGTGCATGCTGGGAAAGTAAAATCTTTACATTTGGGAATATCTAATCCACTTTGAGATGAGTAACGGATACCTACGCATTTTGTTCAGCAGGAGGTCACATGACTTCCCGTCTCCACCGCTAAGATAAAGGTGGCTAATGTTGGTCTTGATGACTTTTAGTTGCCTCATTTAGACACTTGTAAGAAACCGTAACTTTAAATGCACCAGTGGGGTATTTACTGACGTGTTTTATGTCGTAGAACAAAAGGTTGGAGAGGAAAGGGAATCGGAAGTGCAAGAAAAGCCTGTTCACATCCAGGCTTTAGGCCGAGCTCCGGCAGAACTCCAGTCAGAGGTCGGAGGTGGGTTTTAAACGTTGTATTTGAGAAAGCCTGAGATGAGTCCTCTCCGGTGAAAGCAGGGCGGCATGTGTTGTCCCTGAGGGAAGGATTTACACCATATGGACACTGTACTCCGGCCACATGCACATCCATGCCCAGCGAGGTGACCTCTCTGCCTCGAAAGATGTTTCTGTTGGTTCAACTAATCCTGACTAAGCTGTCCATTTGGACCCACGCTGACGGACGGCCGACATCGACTGTTTGCTCTCGTCGCTGCCGGAGGGGGAGGACGACGTGTCGGTTTTACATATCTGAAGATTTCCAGCCTCTTGAAGTGGATTAGCTCACAAGCACTCCTGTCTCTTCCTCACTTCTTCTTCTCCTCTTCCTGCAGGAGCGGCCACACTGGACAGCTGGTGATTGATGTCCCTGTGAAACATCATAAGTGAACCGCACAGTGCACCGAAACCTGAATGCATGTAAACTGCAATACATGGACACATATCCATCTGTAGCTGTCTGTCACATCTGAGACAAGAGAGGGAAAGTGCTTTATCAGCGTTAGTTCCCTCCTCGTTGGGTTGATTTGAGAAGCTAGAAGTTAGCATGCGAGGCAGCAAAGGATCAAGCTTTAAATGACCTCCTATGGCTCTCACATATCGTCATCCAGAAGTGTTCATCCAAAGGTTTACATATCTTGTCTGGCTTTAAATTGGGCAATTATGACGCAGTCGTTATGTCGCGGTATGAAATCTTGCAAGAAGATCCGGCCTCGTTGTAAGCTAAGTATTTAGCCATGTATAATATTTTAGATATGTCCCATTTCCTCAACTCCAAACATACTCTGGAAGCACCGGCCATCCTCTCAAGGCTTGGTTAGCAATTGTGACATTACATTTTAGTCACTTTGACACAAAAACATGTTGAAATAAAGAAGTTTGATCAGTGGCTGAAATCAAGTCCTAACAGGATAACACGTATCATGCATGCGCTACAGCAACAGGCTAGTTTGATGCTAACACGTTGAAGTCAGGGTCAATATCCTCCTCGTTCAGCCGTTCAAACCCACAGGTTATAGTCTGTGCCGCTCCTCTCCTATTGTTCACGGGACAATTGACCGTGACCCGGGGCCGCTCCCTGAGGCCTGCAGAGGTCAGAGGGGAGCGGGTGAGGCTGTTGAGCCGCTGGCTGCAGGACTGCCTGACTGTTTAAGCACCTGATGCTCCATGCAGGCAGTGGCTCAGCAGAGGGCTGACAGTGATGGAGCACGAGGCGCCGCTGAGTGCACTACCACAGCTAAGGGTTTATGTTATCTGTTGGTTTCTCCTTCTCCCCCGACCCTGAGTCATGATGGCTTTCTGACAGCAGAGCTGGAAGACAAAAGCCCCCTCGTCCTGTTGAAACATTCATGAAGCCTTATGACCCTCTCCTGCACCTAATGTACCCTAACATGCCTTTATGGCTTCCCTCTAGCCTAGCACCACCTTAGTGCTGCTTCCCGGCATCTAACTTCTTAACACCCCGCACCGTCCTCTTCTAAGCCCTTTCAGCAGTCTGACGGAGAAGCTTCGCCTGCAGGATAACAGAGATGTTAAAAGTACACACATCCTTTACTCAAGTAGAAGTACAGATACTCGTGTTTTAAAATACTCTGGTGAAAGTAGAAGTACTGACTAAACTTCTTTACTCAAGTAAAAGTAAATAACTTTGAAATGTACTTCAGTAAAAAGTACCCATAGCTAGCAGCTGTTTTAAAGAGTACCTGACCTCCCTTTATATCAATAGAACAATAATACAGGTATTTGAGTTCAACATGTAAGAAGTAGAAAGTATAGGTATTTGAGTTCAACATGTAAGAAGTAGAAAGTACAGGTATTTGGGTTCAACATGTGAGAAGTAGAAAGTACAGGTATTTGGGTTCAACATGTAAGAAGTTGAAAGTACAGGTATTTGGGTTCAACATGTAAGAAGTAGAAAGTACAGGTATTTGTGTTCAACATGTGAGAAGTAGAAAGTACAGGTATTTGTGTTCAACATGTGAGAAGTAGAAAGTACAGGTATTTGAGTTCAACATGTAAGAAGTAGAAAGTACAGGTATTTGAGTTCAACATGTAAGAAGTAGAAAGTACAGGTATTTGGGTTCAACATGTAAGAAGTAGAAAGTACAGGTATTTGAGTTCAACATGTAAGAAGTAGAAAGTACAGGTATTTGAGTTCAACATGTAAGAAGTAGAAAGTACAGGTATTTGAGTTCAACATGTAAGAAGTAGAAAGTACAGGTATTTGGGTTCAACATGTGAGAAGTAGAAAGTACAGGTATTTGAGTTCAACATGTAAGAAGTAGAAAGTACAGGTATTTGAGTTCAACATGTAAGAAGTAGAAAGTACAGGTATTTGAGTTCAACATGTAAGAAGTAGAAAGTACAGGTATTTGAGTTCAACATGTAAGAAGTAGAAAGTACAGGTATTTGAGGTTCAACATGTAAGAAGTAGAAAGTACAGGTATTTGAGTTCAACATGTAAGAAGTAGAAAGTACAGGTATTTGAGTTCAACATGTGAGAAGTAGAAAGTACAGGTATTTGAGTTCAACATGTAAGAAGTAGAAAGTACAGGTATTTGAGTTCAACATGTAGAAGTAGAAAGTACAGGTATTTGAGTTCAACATGTAAGAAGTAGAAAGTACAGGTATTTGAGTTCAACATGTAAGAAGTAGAAAGTACAGGTATTTGAGTTCAACATGTAAGAAGTAGAAAGTACAGGTATTTGAGTTCAACATGTAAGAAGTAGAAAGTACAGGTATTTGAGTTCAACATGTAAGAAGTAGAAAGTACAGGTATTTGAGTTCAACATGTGAGAAGTAGAAAGTACAGGTATTTGAGTTCAACATGTAAGAAGTAGAAAGTACAGGTATTTGAGTTCAACATGTAAGAAGTAGAAAGTTCAGGTATTTGAGTTCAACATGTAAGAAGTAGAAAGTACAGGTATTTAGGTTCAACATGTAAGAAGTAGAAAGTACAGGTATTTGAGTTCAACATGTAAGAAGTAGAAAGTACAGGTATTAGAGTTCAACATGTGAGAAGTAGAAAGTACAGGTATTTGTGTTCAACATGTAAGAAGTAGAAAGTACAGGTATTTGAGTTCAACATGTGAGAAGTAGAAAGTACAGGTATTTGTGTTCAACATGTGAGAAGTAGAAAGTACAGGTATTTGAGTTCAACATGTAAGAAGTAGAAAGTACAGGTATTTGAGTTCAACATGTAAGAAGTAGAAAGTACAGGTATTTGGGTTCAACATGTAAGAAGTAGAAAGTACAGGTATTTGAGTTCAACATGTAAGAAGTAGAAAGTACAGGTATTTGAGTTCAACATGTAAGAAGTAGAAAGTACAGGTATTTGAGTTCAACATGTAAGAAGTAGAAAGTACAGGTATTTGAGTTCAACATGTAAGAAGTAGAAAGTACAGGTATTTGAGTTCAACATGTGAGAAGTAGAAAGTACAGGTATTTGAGTTCAACATGTAAGAAGTAGAAAGTACAGGTATTTGAGTTCAACATGAAGAAGTAGAAAGTACAGGTATTTGAGTTCAACATGTAAGAAGTAGAAAGTACAGGTATTTGGGTTCAACATGTAAGAAGTAGAAAGTACAGGTATTTGAGTTCAACATGTAAGAAGTAGAAAGTACAGGTATTTGAGTTCAACATGTGAGAAGTAGAAAGTACAGGTATTTGAGTTCAACATGTAAGAAGTAGAAAGTACAGGTATTTGAGTTCAACATGTAAGAAGTAGAAAGTACAGGTATTTGAGTTCAACATGTAAGAAGTAGAAAGTACAGGTATTTAGGTTCAACATGTAAGAAGTAGAAAGTACAGGTATTTGAGTTCAACATGTAAGAAGTAGAAAGTACAGGTATTTGAGTTCAACATGTAAGAAGTAGAAAGTACAGGTATTTGAGTTCAACATGTAAGAAGTAGAAAGTACAGGTATTTGAGTTCAACATGTGAGAAGTAGAAAGTACAGGTATTTGAGTTCAACATGTAAGAAGTAGAAAGTACAGGTATTTGAGTTCAACATGTAAGAAGTAGAAAGTACAGGTATTTGAGTTCAACATGTAAGAAGTAGAAAGTACAGGTATTTGAGGTTCAACATGTAAGAAGTAGAAAGTACAGGTATTTGAGTTCAACATGTAAGAAGTAGAAAGTACAGGTATTTGAGTTCAACATGTAAGAAGTAGAAAGTACAGGTATTTGAGTTCAACATGTAAGAAGTAGAAAGTACAGGTATTTGAGTTCAACATGTAAGAAGTAGAAAGTACAGGTATTTGAGTTCAACATGTGAGAAGTAGAAAGTACAGGTATTTGAGTTCAACATGTAAGAAGTAGAAAGTACAGGTATTTGAGTTCAACATGTAAGAAGTAGAAAGTACAGGTATTTGAGTTCAACATGTAGAAGTAGAAAGTACAGGTATTTGAGTTCAACATGTAAGAAGTAGAAAGTACAGGTATTTGAGTTCAACATGTAAGAAGTAGAAAGTACAGGTATTTGAGTTCAACATGTAAGAAGTAGAAAGTACAGGTATTTGAGTTCAACATGTAAGAAGTAGAAAGTACAGGTATTTGAGTTCAACATGTAGAGAAGTAGAAAGTACAGGTATTTGAGTTCAACATGTGAGAAGTAGAAAGTACAGGTATTTGGGTTCAACATGTAAGAAGTAGAAAGTACAGGTATTTGAGTTCAACATGTAAGAAGTAGAAAGTACAGGTATTTGAGTTCAACATGTAAGAAGTAGAAAGTACAGGTATTTGAGTTCAACATGTAAGAAGTAGAAAGTACAGGTATTTGAGTTCAACATGTAAGAAGTAGAAAGTACAGGTATTTGAGTTCAACATGTAGAGAAGTAGAAAGTACAGGTATTTGAGTTCAACATGTAAGAAGTAGAAAGTACAGGTATTTGAGGTTCAACATGTAAGAAGTAGAAAGTACAGGTATTTGAGTTCAACATGTAAGAAGTAGAAAGTACAGGTATTTGAGTTCAACATGTAAGAAGTAGAAAGTACAGGTATTTGAGTTCAACATGTAAGAAGTAGAAAGTACAGGTATTTGAGTTCAACATGTAAGAAGTAGAAAGTACAGGTATTTGAGTTCAACATGTTGAGAAGTAGAAAGTACAGGTATTTGAGTTCAACATGTAAGAAGTAGAAAGTACAGGTATTTGAGTTCAACATGTAAGAAGTAGAAAGTACAGGTATTTGAGTTCAACATGTAAGAAGTAGAAAGTACAGGTATTTGAGTTCAACATGTAAGAAGTAGAAAGTACAGGTATTTGAGTTCAACATGTAAGAAGTAGAAAGTACAGGTATTTGAGTTCAACATGTAAGAAGTAGAAAGTACAGGTATTTGAGTTCAACATGTAAGAAGTAGAAAGTACAGGTATTTGAGTTCAACATGTAAGAAGTAGAAAGTACAGGTATTTGAGTTCAACATGTAAGAAGTAGAAAGTACAGGTATTTGAGTTCAACATGTAAGAAGTAGAAAGTACAGGTATTTGAGTTCAACATGTAAGAAGTAGAAAGTACAGGTATTTGAGTTCAACATGTAAGAAGTAGAAAGTACAGGTATTTGAGTTCAACATGTAAGAAGTAGAAAGTACAGGTATTTGAGTTCAACATGTAAGAAGTAGAAAGTACAGGTATTTGAGTTCAACATGTAAGAAGTAGAAAGTACAGGTATTTGAGTTCAACATGTAAGAAGTAGAAAGTACAGGTATTTGAGTTCAACATGTAAGAAGTAGAAAGTACAGGTATTTGAGTTCAACATGTAAGAAGTAGAAAGTACAGGTATTTGAGTTCAACATGTAAGAAGTAGAAAGTACAGGTATTTGAGGTCAACATGTGAGAAGTAGAAAGTACAGGTATTTGAGTTCAACATGTAAGAAGTAGAAAGTACAGGTATTTGAGTTCAACATGTAAGAAGTAGAAAGTACAGGTATTTGAGTTCAACATGTAAGAAGTAGAAAGTACAGGTATTTGAGTTCAACATGTAAGAAGTAGAAAGTACAGGTATTTGAGTTCAACATGTAAGAAGTAGAAAGTACAGGTATTTGAGTTCAACATGTAAGAAGTAGAAAGTACAGGTATTTGAGTTCAACATGTGAGAAGTAGAAAGTACAGGTATTTGAGTTCAACATGTAAGAAGTAGAAAGTACAGGTATTTGAGTTCAACATGTAAGAAGTAGAAAGTACAGGTATTTGAGTTCAACATGTAAGAAGTAGAAAGTACAGGTATTTGAGTTCAACATGTGAGAAGTAGAAAGTACAGGTATTTGAGTTCAACATGTAAGAAGTAGAAAGTACAGGTATTTGAGTTCAACATGTAAGAAGTAGAAAGTACAGGTATTTGAGTTCAACATGTAAGAAGTAGAAAGTACAGGTATTTGAGTTCAACATGTGAGAAGTAGAAAGTACAGGTATTTGAGTTCAACATGTAAGAAGTAGAAAGTACAGGTATTTGAGTTCAACATGTGAGAAGTAGAAAGTACAGGTATTTGGGTTCAACATGTAAGAAGTAGAAAGTACAGGTATTTGGGTTCAACATGTAAGAAGTAGAAAGTACAGGTATTTGAGTTCAACATGTAAGAAGTAGAAAGTACAGGTATTTGAGTTCAACATGTAAGAAGTAGAAAGTACAGGTATTTGGGTTCAACATGTAAGAAGTAAAAGTCGTCAGAATAATAAGTAGTAGAGTAAAGTACTGATACCAGAAAAATGTACTTAAGTACAGTAACAAAGTATTTGTACTCCACTACTTCCCACCTCTGCAGGATAATAAGAAAGACCTCCATCCCGCTGCAGGTATGTGGACGGGTCTCCCTGGCTCCCAGTGTCATGTTCTTCCTCCTCCTCCTCCTCCTCCTCCTCCTCCTCCTCCTCCTCCTCCTCCTCCTCCTCCTCCTCCTCCTCCTCCTCCTCCTCCTCCTCCTCTCCTTCGTGGTGGTCATTGACAGTCTTTGTAAGCGGACTCCTCGGGGATGCATTGATCTGTTAAGATTGTCACTTTAAAGAAGCCCCATTAGGGTTAAAGGTCTGACAGTTGATATCAACATCCTCTGGTGTTGTGACGCAGGAAATAAAGGACAGAAAGGTCTGTGGACGGAGGCAATCCACATATTTCTCCTCTGACATGTAGGGCTCTTCATCTATCTGTGAGTCGTTCAGTGTTCCAGATATACGCTGTTGAAATGTCTGCCAACTTTCTGATCCAATGGAACTAAATGCAAAAACAAAAATACCCGTGTCTCTTCCTAGAGAAAGTAGATGCTGCTTTATTCGACAAGAATAGTAGAAATATAATAAGTCCTACAAGAAAGTAAAAAAGAAGATAGGTCCTTATTAAAACTCACCTTATTAATATAGCACCTTTCATTTAATCATGGAGTGCTTCACAGAGCTAGGTTAATGCAGCACGGACACAACAGGAAATAATACATAGCTTTTTGCAAAATACAACAATAAAAGGTGAATAAAAGTCTTAAAATAGGTATATTTTGGTGCTTATATTATAGAAAAAGGCAGAAATATCTACCTCCGATCGCTCCACTATGCAACTTAAACTAAAACTAGATGTATAAATAGCACAACACGTAAGAGAAACAATATTTAGATTTAGCAGAAACTACTTTAAAACAGAGTGCGATCGAGCAGATTGACCTCCGCGTGTCATTGGGCCTGGACACTGTGTCCTCTGTGTGTGTCCAACCTTTATCAGTGTGTGTGTGTGTGTGTGTGTGTGTGTGTGTGTGTGTGTGTGTGTGTGTGTGTGTGTGTGTGTGTGTGTGTGTGTGTGTGTGTGTGTGTGTGTGTGTGTGTGTGTGTGTGTGTGTGTGTGTGTGTGTGTGTGTGTGTGTGTGTGTGTGTGTGTGTGTGTCTGCAGGGAGATCTGCCTCTCCTCGGCCTCCCCACTGTGTTTACCTCTCCGTGGTAAAAAAGGCCATATGCTAAATGCTCTTGTGTTACGGCTCTGGTTTCCGAGCCGCCCCACACGCACTCCCAACATCAAGCGCTGGCCGACACATAAGCCGAATCACGGCCTATAAAGTGGAGCAGCATTGATCTGTTTATGCTTTTTGAACAATCTCCCAACACATGAGATTCATCTCGGCCACAGACAATCTTCTGATGGTCATTGATTCATCTGGTAACACCGGGACAATTAATTAGAGCTGGCAATCACTGCTGCTGCTTCACGCAGTCGATCGCTGTCCAGCATCATCACTTACACGGGGACGCTTCAATAATGCAATAATGCAACCACATAAATACTGCGGCTGGTTTATTCATCCATACACTCTATAGATATCGATAAATCAGAATTACTTGTGAATTAAGTGAATCTAATCTAAACTAAATTAAATATTGAAAACTGCAAAAACACAAGGCTATTTCCATCCCGTCTTCTTTGAGACTATAATAAAACACACATTTACTAACTCTGTCTGTTTTTGTCTGCAGATTTCTCCTCTTACAACCTCAGATCCAGCGCCTGGATACGGGTCCAGGTTCCTGCTGTGCGGACTGAGGCTGGGAAAAGGAGTCTTTTTTATTATGGTCCTTGGTCTTGGAATGACCTTCAATCACGCCTCAAACTGACGGCACTTGTCTCAATAGCATGTTTTAGATTGAAGTTGTCTGAAGTCCTGACCTCCAGCTGCTCGTGCAGTAAGTAGTAGTGCACCTTTCTTACTGTCCTGATGCACAATGTAGGGACTGCTTTTTGTCTTTTGTTTTCTTAGTTATGTTCTCTGTATTTTATATGTTTGTGTTCTGTGTAACGTTGCTGCCTTCTTGGACAGGTCAGCATTGCAAATAAGATTCTATCTCAATGCTTTTATCTGGTTAAATAAAATTAAATAAATAAATGAACCAAGAGTAAGCATCACATAATGCCTCATTTGCATATTTATAACATGTCAGAAAACTTGTAATATAAAACATAATTGTGTTAATGTCAGTAATGTAATGGGTTAGTTTCATGGTGATATCTGTTGGTTAATTTGTTTACCCTCTTGTTTACTACAGGTCCCAGACTGCTTTATTGACGGTGTAGTATTGACTGACTAATATGGCTCAACATACGGTAAGAGTCGCTCCATACCTCTGATAATGTGCATTAATCAGAGGAAAACTGCCAGGCTCTGCACATATTCTCCTCACTTCAGGATTTAGAGGAGCCTGCTAAGTGTCTTTGAGGATAAAACGTGTTCCTGGCTTTCTTTTTTAATGGGTTTTGTAAAAGAGATTCCTCTACATGTCAACCTTCTCTTCAATCTTTACATACAAATCAAACATGTCAAATATCCAGGCACAAGAATATGCAGACAATGCACATGTGAAACAGTGATTTAAATAATGCTTATCATTGTTGTCTCTAAATAGACAACTATCTACTATTTTCTAAATTCATTTATATGGTAGTGTGTTTTTGTTTGGTCCACTTGTCAAATTAACGGATATCAAAATAGAAAAATTATTATATCAAGATATTTCCCTCAGTAATAAAATAATTATAGATATGAAGGTGTCATAGGTTAACATTGTGGTGACATTCAGAGCATTGATAGACATCTTGTGATTTATCCACCACAGCTTTTGTAATAATCCAAACATCAGGAAAAGACAGAGTCAAATGCTTTGATACACATATTTAAGACTACAGCCTCTTTATAAGTGGGGTTGTGGATCCATTAACCAATTGATTAGAAGTCCTGTTGAACCACTTATCCAATGGGACTCACCTGTGTTTACCTTTCTGTCTGCAACTAACTGATTCAGCTGCTGGAAAACTGTATAATCTATACATGGGTGTAATGCAAGTAGGCTACATATACTCAAGGAAGCACTGTACTTAAAGAAACATAATGTCACTGTTTGACTCAAAGATAAGTCTTTTTAATGCTACTTGACTTGTATAATGGAGAAGTGTGTCGCTGTCAGTCCCTCTGCTTATCAAAATACTGCCCTTGCACTTGTTGCTAACCGTATTGCTAACGTAATGCTAACGGCTAACTGCTGCTAATACTAATAACCAGTCTTTACCTGCAAACTAAATAATATTTTAAGGAGAACATGTTTCCCAAAGAGTTTTCTTCCTCCCTTGACTCTTTTTGTTTTACAGTTAGACAGAAAGCTTTACTTATTTATTGTATAGAGTTATGGCAGCTAACAGCTAACTTACGCTAATAGTAGCCACCATAAGCTAGTTAGCTGTTAGATAAATTAGCTTTGTTTGTTTTGCAGGTGACAGAACTGGAGCAGATCCGGCTTCAGAGGCCTCTACGGACCGGTGAGTTATATTACTTAATATCTATCATGTTGTTTCTCCTGTTGGATTTCTAGCTGTTAGTAAAGTTGTCAAATTTAGCATTTTTCTCACTATTTTAAAAATATTTACAAATCAAACAGAATCAGAATTCCCGGGGACAATTGTGTTTTTCTTGAAAATTGATCCATTTTAAAATGAAATAAACGAAAAGATAAATAATACAAAATATACAAAATAAACACTAGATGCTAATCTAATAATGTGGGGAAAAAACAACTTAATAAAATTGAAATAAACTAAAGATATTCATAACAAATAAGAATGTAAAGTGTCCAATAAAAAAAAAGTGTGCACATTGTAGGCCTATACAGTAAAATAAATATAACAATATGTACTGTGGTTATATTAATGGATTAATTAATAGGGAAAATAATCAGCGAAATACAAAAAATAACCAAAATAATAGAGTTAGTCGACAATAATACAAAAAAATCCTGCTTTTATATTCATGCGTGATCAAATATATAACAGGCTCAGGACATTTGTCTCCATTTAGCACTTGTATCTAGATTACCTTCCTGTTTATACTTATATGCATTTACTTAAATAACAGTATAGTATTTTGTCAGTGTGTATTAGTCTGTGAACCCCTGATTAGCACCCCTCATTACAGGACTTCAGCCCCAGCTTCCCTTCATCCTCCCAGCCTCAGCAGATCAATGCTCTGAAATGGAGCCGACCTGCAGTCACATTAATGGTGCGCATCATCTTTAAGGGCTCTTCCCAGAAGACCTTGCTGCTCACACTCTCTCACACACACACACACACACACCACACACACACACACACACACACACACACACACACACACACACCACACACACACACACACACACACACACACCACACACACACACACACACACACACACACACACACACACACACACACACACACACACACACACACACGCGCACGCACACACACACTCTGCAGAGGGGAAGCAAAGGTCGACATCCTGCTTGTTTAGCCTAGCCGCCATGCGAACAGTTACAGGCTTACATTACAAAGTCCTGTTCATTAAGGAACCAGACAAAATAGTTCTCAGACACCAGGGTGTGTGTGTGTGTGTGTGTGTGTGTGCGCCCGTGTGTGTTGGGGGAATATCGTATGATCTGCAACAGGAAGCATCTCAACATGAAAAATGAATCTGTCGGCTCTCGTGTGTGTGTATCACTGACCGCACTACATCGATACTAAAACCTCTCACCGTGAAAGATTGAATCAGCGGCACAAAAGATGATCAATATGGGAACGTGAGGCGTTCTGCAGACAGACACATGGCACCTTCCTCACTCTTAATCTCCTGTTCACAGGATTATCAATTAAGATGTCACCTTCAGAGCATATCTGGCACGCTGACTGGCTCCATTGGAGCTCCACGATGAGCCTCTGGTCTGAAAAGGCCCGGCTGAAAGGCCTCCTCTGGGGACGAGGGCTCGCTGCTTCCCTTGTTCCTCCTGCAGGCTGTCCGCAGGGGTCCTGAGTGTCAGTGAGGGATTTCTCTGTGGGGGATATGAACTCAAATAGCTGGGCGCTTAATGATTGGCTTAAAGCTCCAGGAAACAAATTGCCGTTTAATGTGGATTTTTTTTTGTAGTACTGACTGTTTTTTTGTAGTTTTTCTTAATTAAATCAACTCAACACTTAAAGCTGTGCGGAAGCAAGCCTCTCTCCCAGGAGCAGAGGATCTGTCCTCTCCCTCTCCCTCTGATCAGAGGGGTGGCAGCAGAAGTCATGATACAGATGTTCTGTCACTGAAAGGAGGGATGGCAACTCAAACATGAGTCTGGGGAGATTTCAAAATACAAAGCAAAGAAATGTTATCACTAGATAATCTGGATAACTCTTAGACCGATCAGCCCTTTATTCTTACTGTTTTTTATGACTCAGGTGGGGTAGGTAAGTTTCAGAAACCGGCTCGAGATACACTTGTTGTTATATTCCATAGAATGCTCTTAACATCCCGACAGCAATGAATATCTGAAGTGCTTTGACAAGAAATCCATTAAAAAATGTCATCTGTAGAAGCCGTAATACTGTAAAAAGTACAACCAATTGGATTGTTGGCCTACCTGCCTGTCAGCCTTCCATCGGGGCACAAACTGATCTCGTGCCCTCATTGGTCATGTGCGCGTCGTGTGTGTTGGAGGAGGGGCTCTGTGAGGAAGTGGCAGATTTTCTCCGGTTGTGTATTTTCAAATTCTAGCGATCTCGAGCCGGTTTCTAAAACGTACCTACCCCACCTTTAACAGAAAATCTCACAAATATAGAAATGTGAACAAGAGTATAATTGATATTCTAAATTGTGTAAAAGTAATGTCCATCTTTCCTTAAATATGTCTGTTTTTATGTAGCCCGTGAAGCTAAATCAACATTTTCATTCCAGTTGTTGTTGATGCACCATACGTATACAAACATTAACTTTAGAATGAAATAAAAAAATGTAAAATAGTTTAATTTGTTTGTCCTATAGTAATATACAGTAGTGCCTATGTTACCGTCAATAGACCTGTTTTTAAATTAAGTGTTGCCATCATTACAATCAGAATCTGAATGTGGTTATTGCTAAATATAACTTTGGTGTTTAACATGGATAGGACAGACAACAAAAAACTACTATAAATATTAGAAAATACAATTTAAAACGTAGGAAATATGTACTATGTAATCGAACACCGCATGCAATTAAAAGCAACATTTTAAACAATGAACTTAATGTCTTGTCTGATGTGCTAAAGAAGTCACAATTACATCGACATCTTAATTTTTTGATAATTTTGCCAATTATAATCTATTCAGTCCTCTTTTAGGCCTTGTTATCAAATATCCTTCATGTTTGAGTCCTAAAACAACAACAACAACAACAACAACAACAATGAAATAACGCTGCAGTCTT